>NC_088331.1:15705000-15772500 GCF_036884655.1 Musa acuminata AAA Group
TAAGTAATTTCAAAATAAATTAAGGGGGTTTCGATTACCTCATCATTGAAAGCAGTTAAGGCGTAGTTTGATACCTCATCTTTTTTTATTTTCTCCTCGTCTTCAAAGGAGCTCGATTCATCCCAATTTTTGTTCTTCTTCTTGCGTTCAAAGCAAGTAGTTCCGTTCTTTTTGCTTTTTAATTTTTGTTTCATTTGTAGTTTAAGTTCGCCATCACTTGAGCTTATACTTGAGTGGTCTTTAAATGTTCTATATCCCAAATCCTTCCTGTTCTTTGGAAGGTTGTTCTCGAGTTTCCTTTTTGCCACATTGTTCATTTCATAAGTTATTAGAGACCCAATAAGTTATTCAAGAGGAAATATTTTAAAATCCTTGGCCTCTTGAATGACTGTAATATTTGGATCTCAACTCTTTGGAAGGGATCTTAAAATTTTAGTTACTAGTTCAAAGTTAGAAAAACCTTTACCAAGAGCTTTGAGTCCATTGATGACATCCGTGAAATGGGTGTGCATGTCTCCGATGGACTCACTTGGTTTCATTCGGAAAATTTTAGTTACTCGGCTAGTGCCTTCATGAGTGATCTCAAGAGTTCTCCAAATATCAAAAGCCGAATCACAAATCGAAATATGATTAAATTTATTTTTATCAAATGCACAAAACAAGGCATTAATAGCCTTTGCGTTTAAAGCAAAAACCTTCTTCTTCAATTTATCCCATTCGCTTATCGGAAGAGAAGATTTTTGAAATCTATTTTCGATAATATTTCAAAGCTCAAAATCCATGGAAATAAGGAAGATCCTCGTACGAGTCTTCCAATATGTGTAATCCAACCCATTAAACATAGGCGGACGTGTAATAGAGTGACCTTATTGCATGCTGAAGTAAGCTATCTCTCTTGGGGGGGGGGGGGTGAATTAGTACAGTGGATTAAAACTCATAAGTTTGAAATTGATTTCGTAAATATGTAGAGATTTTGATTCGACGAATGATGACTTAGCTAAAATAGCCCGAGTAAAGGTAGTCAAGAGTAGGGAGATGAAACCGAACGATTTGCAACTAAGTAGAGAAATGGTTTAGAAAATTAAACACTCACACATTCAAGAAACACACGATGTATAGTGGTTCGGTCAAATGACTTACATCTACTTTCGAAGCCTTCTTCGATGAGGCTTCCAACTTCTACTAGTAAATCACTTTAAAGGGGAAGGACCAAATACCCCTCTTACAACCTTCTTACAAGTGGTTCAAATTCTTACAGATTTTTTCAAAAAGAAAGAGGGAGGTGAACACTTAAGCTATTGAAAACAAGACTTTGCTAGAAGCTTTTCTCACTTTCTAAATTATCAAAAAGGTGTTATCTCTGAGAATTGAGGGGTATTTATAGGCCCCAAGAGGATTCAAATTTGGGCTCCAAATTTGAATTCCTTTTGGGTTTCTCGGTGCTGGCGGTGCCATCGCCTGTTAGTGTTTGACACTGATAGTGTACTGACGGTGCCACCGCCAGACCTCTCGGGTTCTAGGTGGTGCCACCGCCCAGTCCAACAGTGTACTGGTTGTGCCACCATCGAACCTTTCGAGTTCTGGGCAGTGCCACTACCCAGTCCGGCGATGCCACCACCCAGTCCAGCGGTGCCACCGCCTAGACTGTTCCAGCTCACTGATTAGCCTCCAAACATAGCCCAAACCAATCCAAACTCGGGCCCAATTGGCCCCTAACCGGGTTATAGGATTAACCCTTAATCCTAATCCTAATTATATACAAACTACAAAATTAAGACATAGTCCTAAGCAAATGTTTAAGCGACAATGTCGAGTTTCCTTCCAGCGAGCTTTCTAGTGAACTTCCGACGGACTTCCGATACACCCTCGGATTTCTTCCGACGGACTCCCAGCAGGCTCCCGATCTTGTGGCGAGTTCAATGCATCTTTGGCAAGTATCTGAACCTTCTCGATGATCTCCACGAACCTCCAATGATCTTTTCGATGGACTTCCGAAAACTTCGATAAGTCCCCGATTCTTTCTCGGTTGGTTCTTATAGCACTTCCGACGATTCTTCAGACTTTCAGCGGACTCTCGATCACCCATCGAACTTGACCTCGATAAACTTGCTTTATATCTTCAAGCTTTCATAGTTAATCCTAAACATATAAAACACACTTCGATCTAGACAATTAATCCTAAGCATCTAATCAAGATGTCCGGCATGTTATTGGTCCCTCGATGCTTCGTCTGATTCTTCGGCGTATCGTCCTCTCCTGTGGCCTATTGCCCAATCGGCTAGTTGACTCCGTAACTCCATTATCCTTGGTGCAATATCCGTTCTTCTTGGTCCGATTGCCGAATCCACGGCTCGAAGCCTTCTGTCGATACGTCGACCGATCCACTGGCCCGACGTCTAATCTTCTAGCATGTTCCTCTAGCCCAACATCATTTTCCTGCTTTAATTGTCTCATCCTGATCGAAGCATCCTGCGTCACTCAAAATGTAGATTAAAACATAAATTCATATTGATTGGTTTCATCATCAAAATCTGAGATTCAACAGAAGTGTGAGCCCAGTTTCTACTATATGCCCATGTTTGCATTCGACGGAGCCAACAAGTTGAGGAATTTGTGAGGGAGACTTGAGGTGTTGGATACCACAAGCTGAGAGATAGGACACTAGGGCTTGATATTCATCACCACCCAGAGTAAACCGTTTTGATGGTAGACTGAAAGTAGTTTTTGACCAACTTTCAAAAAGTGGGAAAGATGATCGAAACATCAAATTTATGGTGAAGAGGATATAACCATGTGTACTTAGTGAAGTGATATACAAAAATGACATAAAATCTAAATTTAGCAAAAGATAGGATTGGGGCAGGGCCCCAAACATCTGTATAAATAATTTTAAATGATTTAGAGGTGGAAATGGAAGATGGGCCAAATGGCTATCGATGACTTTTATTACTAAGTCATGCATCACAATGCATTATAGAACTATGCGATTTAGAAATAGGAAGAGAAAAACTAGAAAGTAATTTGTGCTGAATAAGGGACGAGGGATGACCAAGACGACAATGCCACATATCAATTAGAGCCACAACGGAAGAATGAACAATGGGTTGGGTTATTTATCTAGCTGACGACCATTCATAAATGTTTCCTCTATTCAAGCCCTGGATCAAGGATACTCCCATGCTCAAGTCCTTAACAAGAAAGGAATTAGGAAAGAATTTAATTAAAGTATTGTTAGTTTTGCAAAACTGAGAAAGAGAAATGAGGTTGCATTTAATATTAGGGGCACATAAAACATCATCGAGTGTAAATGTAGTAGTATCAGAAGTAAGCATTGTGGAACCAGTATGAGTTATAGGAAGGCCGTTACCGTCACCGATGATGATATCTTCATCGCCACCATAGGGATTATGGAGAGACAGATTCTAAAGATCAGAGGTGATGTGATGGGAGGCGCCAAAGTCCACAATCCAGTTAGGCTAGCTAGTCATCGAAGTAGTGAGGTGATTTGTTTGAGGCTACTGTGACAAAGAAGGAAGGCAGCGTTGAGACCGACAAACTTTAGTGGAGTGTTCGATTTTATCACATGACTGGCAGATGATCCGTTATTGATGGCTTGAAGGGGCACGATACCAAGGTGGACGAGTATTGGAGTTGCCACTTTGCGAGAAGTTAGGAGGATAAGGGGGGTGTTGCATGGGACCTATAGGATCAAGAATACCTTTGGTGATGTTCGAAGGGTACCGAGTATTCTTCCTCTTAGACTTATAACTGACTTGAGCTATGATAGACGATCCAGGCAGTTTGTCCACACACTTTAAATATATCTCATAGTTAGTCAACTTGTCATAGAGTTCTTCAAAGGAGACTGGTGAGTCGCGTGCCTGAATTGCAGTTGCCAACTCCTTATAGTCGTCTCCAAGACCATTTAGGGTATGGATGATAATCTCCTGGTCACATAAGGAATGACCTATCAAAGCCAAGTCATCGATGATAACTTTGATATTTTGTAGATAATCAGTGATAGTACTTCCCTCTTATTTAGTCACAATCAGCTTAGATAGAAGACTGAGCTTACGAGTACGTGAATGATTCGCCAAGGTTGTTTGCAATTTAGACCATGCATCAGTAGTAGTCACATATGCAGAAATCAATGGAGTGATAGATCTAGCAACTGAGGCTTGAATAGTTTGGAGGATGAGACGATCTTAACACAACCACAGTTTGTAAGCTGGATTAGGTATTGGACTAGATTCTCCGGGGATGTTAAGCATAGCTGGCAGACAATTGTAGGAGTCATCAATGTAACCTATCAAGTCATATCCAAATAAGAGATTAGAAAATTGAACCCGTTAGGACGTATAGTTGCCACCCTTTGATAACATGAAAGGGATTAGTGTGGCTGCATTGATGGAGATAAACCCTATAGGAGAAGAACTGTGAGTCCCTGCAGAAATAGGAATTGAAATATCAGAAGAAGATAATGAAGATATCTCAGCCTCCTCTTTTTTTTTTTTTTTTTTACTGCAATGCTTCATCGTTGATGGAGGAAGTGGGGGAGGAAATGAGCGAGAAGAGTAGCTACTGCTACAACTACAGAATGATGTGGCTGCTGCTGCTGAAAACTACTGCAGCAGCGATGAGGAAGCTGTAGTGATGCTGTAGCGATGTTAAAGAAATCTGCGACGATGCTGCAGTAGGAGAAATTTGTGAGAAATCTGCTAAAGCTCCATTGGCCTCAATGTAGGAAGTGGAAGCAATAGTAGATGCAGCGAAAGCTACTGCAGTAGAGGAAGTAAGATGCAGCAGTAGATGGAAGCGGTGGCTATTGCAAGAACTGCAATCATTCATGCTGCCGCAGGAAAGTAGTGATGGCTGTGTGGCAAGGATGGCGGCAGCAGCACTTCTCGCTCGAGCGAGATGCGGGAACGAGGAGGAGAGGTCGCAAGCCCGGGAGCAGTTGCGAGGACGGCGGCCACCATGACAGCGTAGGCGAGGTTCTTGCGAGGGTCGGAGGTGGCCGAGAGGCAGCGGGTGACAGAGTCGAAGAGGCAGGAAAAGAAGCCCACAGGCATTAGAGGAGAGGTAAGCGGCGGCACTGCCCTTTCTAGCCAAACAGGAAAGAGGAGGAGGTGGTGGGAGAGGAATCACCAGTATTCTGCAGTGGAGGAAGGAAGTCAACACCAGTCCTTTTGGCTTCCACACTGACACCTAGAGGAGTAGCAAAAGGCTTCGACAGAGCTGCCTACATCTGCAAGGAAGATGGCTGTGATACCCATGTTAGAAAAGAGATAGAAAAGAAATTACTGAAGAAGCTTGATTGTATTCACATATCCCTCTCCTATTTATACAAGTTAGGAGAGAGGATTTCCCTCAACAGATTATATGATTTCCCTCAATCGAGTAGAGAGATATCCTTATATAGTTGAGGAAATCTTATCTGCTATCAGGACTAAGCATTGCTGTCTCCTTGGAAAAGTATTGGCAGATGGCTTAAGGGGGATGAATCCCCCACCGCTTTTGAGGTCACATAGGGAAAGGATATATTTGAGATCACCAAACAAAACCCAGAGTTCAACAGCTTGTTGAAAGTGGGAATGGCCAGTGATGCTTGGCTCATGGTGCAAGTACTGATAAGGGAGTGTGGCGATGTCTTCCAAGGTCTGCGGTCGTTGGTGGACGTCGGATGGGGACGGGAACGATGACCATGGTGATCACCGAGGCCTATCCACAACTCAAATACACTATGTTCGACCTCTCTCACGTGGTGGCTCCATTAGTAGGGAACAACAAGGTATTGGGCTGACAACCCACGAGTTCAATCCATAGTAAGTTTTAACAGCCCATAGCCTTCTTCTCTATTAACCTAACTTTAGATCTAATAACAAGAGTGTGGTAGCTGTAAAAAATAGGGAGAAAACTATAACAATAAGGGAGAAAACTATAGAAACAAGGTAGAAAAATAAGAGAAGGAAAGAAAAAAGGATAAGGACAACATAGAGAGACTATTCTCAATCATCCAAGTAGTATTCTCATCTCAGGTTAGATTAGATCTACAGTAGATTCTTGCTGTGATTACTTGGGGATATTTTGGATATTGTGTATAGTGACATTGTCCTTATATCCTAATTATTCTCTTAAGATTGTAGCTTGAGTTTTAGGCAAAAGACTTTGATATTTATATATTCATTATTCTTATAGTGGATTTTCTCTGGTTTGCCCCATGCTTTTTACCCTTCACGTTGGAGGGGTTTTCCATGCAAATCTTGGTATCTTATTTGATTGTGATTTTCATTTAATTTCATTGTGTGTTATGACCTACTTGTATTTATTAGTATATAAAGTTTGTTCCTCTATTTATCTAAACAACTAGTATTAGAGCAAGGTTTTGGTGATTTAATTTTTATATTAGAACATGGAGACTAATAGTATTTCTCATATGATTAGCTTGAATGAAAACAATTAGATGATATGAAAACTAAGAATGGAAGATCTCTTGTATTGTAAAGATTTGTACAGACCTTTATAAGGAGATAGTGCAAAACTCACAACTATGATAGATGATGAGTGAAAGAGGTTAGATCAAAAAATAGTTGGGTTTATTTGACAATGGCTTGATGACAATATCTTTCGCCATATTTCTATTGAAAGTTCTACAAATTCTCTTTGGAAAAAGTTGGAAGGTCTCTATGAAAGAAAAATGGTTGGTAACAAAGCTTTCTGAATCAGAAAACTTGTGAACCTAGAATATAAAGACCGTGCTTCTATTACTGAGCACTTGAATGAAATGCAAAGTATTACTAACCAGTTATCCTCTATAAAAATATCTCTTGATGATGAGTTACAACCATTGTTATTTCTCAGTTCATTATTAGAAAGTTAGAAGACACTAGTGGTTTCTTTTAGTAATTTTGTGTTAAATGGTGTTGTCACAATGAGTTAAGTAATAAATAGTTTGTTAAATGAAGAGTTGAGAAAAAAAAATTTAGCAACATCTCATAACGATTCACAGGCACTTATCTTAGAGAACAAAGGAAGGTCATAGTCCAAGAATAGAAGTAGTTCATGCATGGGTAGAAGCAAGTCAAGATTAAGAAAAGATATTATTTACTGCAACTACATTGAGAAATGATATTACAAGAATCAATGCAAGCAACCTAATAAGAGTAAGAAAAAGGGAAAATAAATGGAGTCTATAGAGTCAAAAGATAATATCACAACTATAGTATAGGGCGGTGATTATTTGATTTTGTCTCATTTTGATGATATTTTTTCTTGTGTGTGTTAGGATCTTAAGTGGGTTATTGGCACAAGTGCTTCTTAACATGAAACACAACGGGGGGAGTTTTTTGCTACCTACAGGTCTGAAAATTTTGGTGTTGTCAAGATGGGTAACTATGGTACGATAGACATCATTGGCATAGGTGATATCGAGGTCGGCAATAAGAGGGGGGGGGGGTGAATTAGTGTAGCGGTAAAATCACTTCTTCAAAAACTTCATTGCGATAAAATCGTTTCTGACGAAAAACCAATTTCGAAAACTTAACTTGAAAGCATAAGTAATGAATTGAAGGCAGTAAGCACTTAAGGAAGTTTGTAGTAAGGTAATAGTAGGAATGAAATGCAAACCAGAGAACACGGTAGTTTATAGTGGTTCGATCGTCGTGACCTACATCCACTCCTCTGATTCCTCTTCTGTCGAGGCTTCCAGCGTCCACTAACGGTCTTCCTTCAATAGGCGAAGACCAATCACCTTTTACACCCCTCTTCTCCTTTTACCAGGTTTAGGAGATACCTCTTATAAGCACTCACTTACTCCTCTCTCAAACTAGTCTAACACTTAGAAGAGGGAGAGGAGATCACACAAGATTTTGTTGAATCTCGTATTTTGATGATGAAACCAATTGATAATTGTGTTTATATTTTAATCTGTGTTTTGAGTGATGCAAGATGCTTCGATCAGGATGAGACAATTAAAGGAGGAAAAATCATGTTGTGCTAGAGGAACATGTCAAAATATTCGACGTTGGGTCGATGGATCGGTCGACGTATCGACAGAAGGCTTCGGGCCGTGGACTTGAGCATCGGGCCAAGAAGAGTGGGTATTGTGCCAAGGATATCGGAGTTGCAAAGTCAACTAGCTGATTGGACAATAGGCCACAAGAGAGGACGATGCGCCGAAGAATCGGACGAAGCGTGAAGAGACCAATGACATGCCGGACAACTTAGTTAATTGCTTAAGATTAATTGTCTCGATCGAAGTTTTGTTTTAAGTGTGCAGGATTAACTATGATGAAAGAAAGACATGCAGTAGGAGTTACGTCGGAGTCAAGACTATGATCACGTTGGGGGTTCGAGAATTCGACGGAAGTTCGGACAGTCGTCGGAGGTTCTACGAGAATAAATCCGAGAAGTCCAGGAGCTTACCAAAGAAGCTTGTCGGAACTTGCCAAGTGGATCGTCGCAAGTCCAGGAGTTTGCCGGAAGTCTGCAGGAGCATCACTGAGGGTTCATCGGATGATCGACGGAAGCTCGCCAGAAGCTCGCTGGAAGAAGCGATTGACGCACCGGAGCAAGTTGCAGTAAATGTCTTAAGAAATTCGTAGATAGCACAATGATTAAGTTAGAAATGAGAGGTGATCCCATTAACTTAATCTTGGGGCAATTGGGCCCTTGATAGACCCAAATTGGGCTGAATGGATCAGCCCATTCGGACTCAGATTACTTGGCCAGAGGTGGCACCGCCCAGGCTCAGTCTCCGAGCTCTGGCTGGGTGGTGCAACTGCCTCTGACAAAGGTGCAACCACCTAAGCTCGGTCTCCGAGCTCTGGCAGGAGGTGCAACCGCCCCTAACAAGTGGTGGCACCGCCCAAAGGCTTAGTCTTCGAGCCCTGCCAGGCGGTGCAACCGCCCCAGTCAGGCAGTGCAACCGCCAGACCCTAGAATTCTAGGAGATGACAGTTTTAAGCTTGGAATTCAAACTGGTTTGTGGCCTATAAATACCCCACTCTTTCAGCAATGAAAGAGCAACAAAAAACCACTGAAATCCTGATCTTACTCTGTGATTTTTAGAGCTCAAAAGTGTTGTATGAGTTAAAAGTTCTCCTTCCTCCTTTCTTCCAAGTTTTGATCTATCAAGAGAGGAAAGAAAATTCTGTAAGGGTTGTCTCCTAAGCCCATCAAAAGGAGTGAAACTATAAAAAGGTGGTTGGCCTTCGCCTATTGAAGGAAGGCCTCTAGTGGACGTCGGTGACCTCGTCGGTGGAGGAAGCCAAAAGTGGATGTAGGTCAAGATTGACCGAACCACTCTAAATCTTGGTTTGCATTTACTTTGAGCATATTATCTTTACTGCAGACCTCCTCAATATCTTATTGCCTTCTGCGCATTTACGATCGTGTTTCAAAGTTCAGTATTTTCCGAATCGGCGTTTAGATGTAAATCATTTTTATCGTACGAACATCATATTTCAGTTTATGCTTACATTCTAATTTCCATCATAACTGCAAACTGCCTACATAGACTTGCTTTAACTGCATCTTGCTTGATCACAAGTTAAAGTGATTTACAAATCAGCTTTTCTACTGAAATCGCTCTTATCGTACGAACGCAGTTTTAATCGTCGAAATTTTTCCACTGCACTAATTCACCCCCCCCCCTCTTAGTGCTCTTAATCCTAACAATTAGTATCAGAGCCCGGTATTTCTCTTTTCGGATTTACACCCGAGAAAAATGACTCTTCATGGCTTTAAAGAGGGTTTTTCGGTTGTTCGTCCACCGTTGTTTAACGGATTGGACTACACTTATTGGAAAACTCGAATGAGAGTTTTCTTGATTTCTATGAATTTGGATTTATGGAATATTGTTGAATGCTTTAAATGATGAATGTTTGGTATCATGATCAACATGTTGATAAATGCTTAAAAATTTTAATGTTTGAGTATCATGTATAATATGCCCATTAATGATGATTGATTTATTTTTCGGTATCGTGTATGAAAAATAAGGTTTTTGAAATTGTGTATGTTTTAATTTGAATATATAATGATGCACAAATAAGATTGATACTTACCTTTATCATAATATGAAAATTAATATATGGGTCTTCCCTTGTTTTTGACAATAACAAAGGGGGAGCAAGAATTTCTAGCGTAGACATAATAAAAAGAGGCAAACTAGCTAGCTTGCACAATTCAAGATGAAAGCAAAAATTGCACTTATCAAAAGAGAAGATGCAAATGTAACATTTGCCAAATTGTTTGCTTGCCTCATGTAAAACATTATCTCTTGCTAGTTTGGTATTTTGCTAGCTTGCACTTTGCAAAAAAAGCAAAAATGGCACTTTTCAAAAGAGAAGAAAGAGCTTGTTATCTTGAACATCACAAGCTTGCCTATCTTAAGAAACAAAAATTACAAAAGTGCTATCTTGCCTATCTCAAGAAGCAAAACTTGCAACTTGCACATTACAATAGGAAGTAAGAATCATAAGCTTACACAAGAAAGTTATCTGGCATTTTCTTTCGAAATTTTTGCTAGCTTGTATATTGTGAAACATGCATATCGTAAAAATTGCTAGCTTGTAGTCTAAAGAGAAGCAAAAAGTTGCTATCTCAAAAGAAGAAAATGTGCTATCTTGCCTATCTCAAGAGGCAAAAATGCTAACTTGCATATCTAGCAAAACTTGACAAATTTGCATATTTCAAGAAGCAAGAGTTGCTTTCTTGAACATCTCAAAACTGCTAGCTTGCATGTTCTAAAATATTATAAAATTTGCTAGCTTGATGTTGTGGAACTTGTTATCTTACTACCTTGCATATCTATGATGATAGCAAAATTGTAAGATGATACTATGTTTTTCATGCAATGAGTTGAACTTATATTACAAACACAAGAATAGTTGTACTTCTCCTTTTTGTTGATAACAAAGGGGGAGAAGTATGTTGATGACATGACATGTTAATGCATAAGTCTGTGCATAAGTTCATGAAGACGTGTTGCAAGTATTCATAATGAATATTGCAATGACTTGAATGTAGTTTGAATTCAAGGTTCTATCAATATGGCATATTGATAGGGAGAGTTTGTTTAAACTCCGGGAGTTAAGTTTAACTCTGTCATCAATTGGGTGTCATCATCAAAAAGGGGGAGATTGTTGAGTCTCGTATTTTGATGATGAAACCAATTGATAATTGTGTTTATGTTTTAATCTGCATTTTGAGTGATGCAGGATGCTTCGATCAGTCTAAGACATTTAAAGCAGGAAAAATCATGTTGTGCCGGAGGAACATGTTAGAAGATTGGACGTTGGGCCGATGGATCAGTCGACGTATCGACAGAAGGCTTCAGGCTGTGGACTTGGGCATCGGGCCAAGAAGAGCGGGTATTGCGCTAAGGATATTGGAGTTGCGGAGTCAACTGGCCAATTGGGCAATAGGCCGCAGGAGAGGACGATGCGCCGAAGAATCGGACAAAGCGTCGAGGGACCAATGATATACCGGACAACTTGTTGAATCTCATATTTTGATGATGAAACTGCTTGATATATGTTTATGATTTAATCTGCACTTTGAGTGACGCAGGATGCTTCGATCAGGATGAGACAACTAAAGCAGGAAAATCATGCTGTGCCGAAGGAACATGTCAGAAGATTGGACGTTGGGCCGGTGGATCGGTCGACGTATCGACAAAAGGCTTTGGGCCGTGGAATCGGGCATCGGGCCAAGAAGAGCGGGTATTGTGCCAAAGATATCGGAGTTGCAGAGTCAACTGGCCAATTGGGCAATAGGCTACAGGAGAGGACGATGCGCCGAAGAATCGGACGAAGCGTCGAGGGACCAATGACATGTCGGACAACTTGGTTAATTGCTTAGGATTAATTGTCTCGATCGAAGATTTGTTTTAAGTGTGCAGGATTAACTACGATGGAAGAAATACATGCAACAGGAGTTGCGCCGGAGTCAAGTCAATGATCACGTTGGGAGTCCGAGAGTTCGACGGAAGTTCGGACAGTCGTCGGAGGTTCTGCGGGAATAGATCCGAGAAGTCCAAAAACTTGCCAAGTGAAGCTCGTCGGAACTCGCCAAGTGGATCGTCGCAAGTCCAGGAGTTTGCCGGAAGTCCGCAGGAGCATCACCGAGGGTTCATCGGATGATCGACGGAAGTTCATCGGAAACTCGCCGGAAGAAGCGATTGACGCACCGAAGCAAAGCTACAGAAATTGTCTTAGAATTAATCATAGTTAGCATGTTGATTAAGTTAAAAATGGGAGGTGATCCCATTAGCTTAATCTTGGGGCAATTGGGCCCTTGAAAAACCAAAATTGGGCCGAATGGAGCTAACCATTCGGACCCTGATTGCATCAGGAGGTGCAACTGCCCAAGCCAAGAGGTAGCACCGCCTGGGCTAAGTCTCCCAGGGAGACTGGGTGGTGCAACCGCCCTAGCCAGGAGGTGGCACCGCCTGGGCTCAGTCTCCGAGCAAGACTGGGCAGTGCAACCTCCCCTGACAGAGATGTAGCACCGCCTAAGCTCGATCTTTGAGCTCTGGCAGGAGGTGCAACCGCCTCAATCAGGAGGTGGCACCGCCTAGGGCTCAGTCTCTGAGCCAGACTCAGGTGGTGCAACTGCCCCTAACAGAGAGGTGCAACCGCCTGGGCTCAGTCTTCGAGCTCTGCCAGGCGGTGCAACTGCTCCAGTCAGGAGGTGCAACCGCCTGATCCCGGAATTCCGGGATTTGATCGTTTTGAGCTCCAAATTTGAACTGGGTTGGGGCCTATAAATACCCCACCCATTTAGCACAGAAAGAACATAGACCTACACCGAAATCTTGATCTTTTCTGTGATTCTAAGAGCTCAAAATTGTTGTAAAGCCTAAAAGTTCTCCTCCTTCTATTCTTCAAAGTTTTGAGTTGTAAAGAGAGGGGAGAAAGGTTCTGTAAGGGTTGTCTCCTGAGCCCGTCAAAAGGAGTGAAACTGTAAAAGGGCAGTTGGCCTTCGCCTATTGAAGGAAGGCCTCTAGTTGACGTCGGTGACCTCGTCGGTGGAGGAAGCCAAAAGTGGAGTAGGTCAAGACTGACCGAACCACTCTAAATCTCGGTTTGCATTTACTTTGAGCATTTTATCATTACTGCAAACCTCCTAAATAGCAACTGCCTTCTGCGCTTTTACGAACGAGTTTCTAAGTTCAGATCTTTCCGAATCTGCGTTTAGACGTAAATTGGCGTTTTCGTACGATCATTACATTGCAGTTTACGTTTACGTTTTAACTCCACTTATAACTGCAAACTACTTTCTCTGCATTTATAAAACGCATCTCAAAGTTCAGTATCTTCAGAATCAGTATTTAGACGTAAACTACGTTTAGACGTAAAACTGCGTTTAGACGCAAACTACGTTTAGACGTAAACTGTGTTTAGACGCAAACTACGTTTAGACGCAAACTACGTTTAGACGTAAACTGTGCTTAATCTTAAGTAATCTTAGAATCGGCTTTTACATCGAAATTGTTTTTATTGAACGAACGCAGCTTTCAGTTTTAATCGCTGAAAGATTTCCGCTGCACTAATTCACCCCCCCCCCCTCTTAGTGCTCTCGATCCTAACACAACTTAGTTAATTGCTTAGGATTAATTGTCTCGATCGAAGTTTTATTTTAAGTGTGTAGGATTAATTACGATGAAAGAAAGACATGCAGTAGGAGTTGCGCCGGAGTCAAGACTATGATCACGTTGGGGGTTCGAGAATTCAACGGAAGTTCGGACGGTCGTCGGAGGTTCTACGGGAACAAATCCAAGAAGTCCAAGAGCTTGCCAAAGAAGCTCGTCGGAACTTGCCAAGTGGATCATCGCAAGTCCAGGAGTTTGTCGGAAGTCCGCAAAAGCATCACCGAGGGTTCATCGGATGATCGACGGAAGCTTACCAAAAGAAGCGATTGACGCACAGGAGCCAATTGCAGTAAATGTCTTAAGAAATTTATAGTTAGCACGATGATTAAGTTAGAAATGGGAGGTGATCTCATTAATTTAATCTTGGGGCAATTAGGCCCTTGACAGACCCAAATTAGGCCGAATGGATCAGCCCATTCGGGCCCAGATTACTTGGCCAGAGGTGGCACCGCCTAGGTCGGTAGTGGCACCGCCCAGGGCTCAATCTCCGAGCTCTGGCTGGGCGGTGCAACCGCCCAAGTTAGGCGGTGGCACCACCTGAGCTCGATCTCTGAGCTCTGGCAGGAGGTGCAACCGCCCCTGACAAGCGGTGGCACCGCCCAAAGGCTCAGTCTTCGAGCTTTGTCAAGCAGTGCAACCGCCCCAATCAGGCAATGCAACTGTCAAACCTCAGAATTCCAGGAGATGATAGTTTTGAGCTCAGAATTTAAACTGGTTTGGGACCTATAAATACCCCACTCTTTCAGCAATGAAAGAGCAACCAAAAACCACCGAAATCCTATTCTTACTCTATGATTTTTAGAGCTCAAAAGTGTTGTATGAGTTAAAAGTTCTCCTTCCTCTTTTCTTCCAAATTTTGATCTGTCAAGAGAGGAAAGAAAATTCTATAAGGGTTGTCTCCTAAGCCCATCAAAAGGAGTGAAACTGTAAAAATATGGTTGGCCTTCGCCTATTGAAGGAAGGCCTCTAGTGGACGTCGGTGACCTCGTCGGTGGAGGAAGCCAAAAGTGGATATAGGTCAAGATTGACCGAACCACTCTAAATCTCAGTTTGTATTTACTTTGAGCATATTATCTTTACTGCAAACCTCCTTAATAGCTTACTGCCTTCTGCGCATTTATGATCGTGTTTCAAAGTACAATATTTTCTGAATCGGCGTTTAGACGTAAATCAGTTTTATCATACGAACAGCATATTTCAGTTTACGCTTACATTCTAATTTCCATCATAACTGCAAACTGCCTTCATAGACTTACTCTAACTGCATCTTGCTTGATCATAAGTTAAAGTATTTACGAATCAGCTTTTCTACCGAAATTGCTCTTATCGTATGAACGTAATTTTAATCGTCGAAAGTTTTCCGCTGCACTAATTCAAACCCACCCTCCCCCCACCCACCCCCCCCCCCCCTCTTAGTGCTCTTGATCCTAACAGATTTTAGCAACGTTTCTTTCTTTTTAAATTCTCTATGCTTGTGTTCTTTAACTAGGGATGAGAGGGGTATTTATAGGCTTCGAGTTTATTCAAACTTAGAGCCTAAAACTTTCCCATTCCGGGTTCCCTGGGCAGGGGCGGTACCACCACCTAGTGTCAATCTGGCTAACACTGCCCTAGGCGGTACCACCGCCCAGGTCTGGCAGTACCACTGCTTAGGGGGCAGTACCACCGCCCAGACTAGTGGTATTACCGCCTAGACCGACGGTACCACTGCTTGGCACTCTGCTAGGGATGGTACTATTGGGAAATCCTTGGGGGCGACATCATATGCGCAGCGGAAGAACAAGAAAAAAAAAAATCCCCGATTCCCAAAGAGATGTTCGTCGTCGTGTGAAGATTGGTACGCAAAAATCCATGAAACATGAAACTGCGTATAGAGTAGATTGTGTTACCTAGGGAGATCGTATATCCCTGTTTCCTTACAGATCCTTAGGAGAGGGTGAAGGAGGTCAAGCGTCCTCCTCTCTAGCGGTGATCCACACAGCAGGGTTGCGACGACGCTTTTTAAAACTCCAGACCTACTCTGAGGTGGAGATAGAGAGGAGAATAGGAAAAGGCAAACAAAAGCTCTCTAGCCCATGGGGCTCTGAATCCCTCCTATTTATAGAGGTCCCCTATCAAACCCTAATGGGTCCTCCCCCAATGGGTATTGGATCTGCATCCAATAAGACAAGGGCTCTATCGGATATCTCATATCCGAACCTCTATTCATCGCAATGCCTACCATATGTGTGTGACCTTCTAGGCCCAATATCGAGCTGGCCGTGAGTCATACCTATCAGAACTCCTTCTAACTCAGTGAATTATTATCTCTGTAATAATTCACTCGACTCATCGACTACGGACGTACTAGGCCACTACGCCGTAGTCCCCAGACGATATAGGGGAATCCAATCCATTGGACCTGTCTGTCCTCAGTTACTGTGTACCTATAGTCCCTCATCCATCTAATATACCAGAGACCGTATATCGAGCATGGTGTTGTCAGACCCACACGGTTTCTACTCGAGTCTCGCTCTAATCGGATTCTCCCGGAGAACTCTTTCTCTCTCAACCCGAATGACCCTGGCCAGGGATTTGTCTGAGCAAGAACACGGGATATTCCTCTTATGATACCGAGAATGGATGATCCTCTATCGACACTCAATAGCCCTCGTAAGGTCGACTACCACTTCCAATGACCAACTGTACTAGATCTGGGACAGCCAAACCTATAAGTTTGGTATCAAAGAGTGGAGCACTCATACAGGACATCCTTGGTGTCTCAAGTCTAAGGACCAGATACACCACTAGGACTACAGAATCGCTGTCTAACAATAAGGCATCATCAACCATCCAGCATTCCGTAAGCGGATCAATCAGTGAACTCATTCTCCATTGAGCACCTGTATTGTATCCCTAGTGTCCCTACACAAGCAACTATGAGACCAGCTGCATCCATCATATGGACGGGTATACAGCACACCAGTCTGTCCGGTTATCACGATATCGCTCTCGAGTAACCTATGACCGAGATTATTTAGGATATGTGTTTAAAGGTGAATCGATCTCACTATCGTGATCTCATCATGATCCGATTCCTATTGCACAAATCCAAGGACATCACAATATATGTATGCATTTATGTAATAGTTATAAAGTGATATATGCCAAAATATAATAAGCAAAAAGATTCTATATTAAGTCACACGTGCCATCACTCACGTGATTGGCTTGTTGGGCACCTATGACTAGCAGGTACAACCGCCCAAACTGGCGATACCACTGCTTGACACCGTCTCGAAGACTATGCCACGACGGTGAGACTTCTTGGGGCACTGTTTGGGCCTCTTATTGGGCCCAACATAGTTCTTATATGGGCCTAATTAGCCCCTAATTAGGTTGGCCCAAATCCAAGCACAATTACTTGCTAACTATGAAATCCTAAGACATTTGGTAAGCTAAACAAGTCCCTATGTTTATTCTTCTGGCGAGCTTTCGGCGAACTTCCGACGATCTCTCAGCAATGTTCCGGCAGACTCCCGGCAAGCTCCTAGACTTCACGACGATCTTCTTAGCGAGTTCCGATAAGCTTCTCTGGCAAGCTTCGAGACTCCTTGATTGGTTCCTCCAGAACTTCCGATGAACGTCTGGACTTCCGACGAACTCTCGAACTCCCAACGTAATCACGTCCTTGACTCTAAGACTTTATTTTGCTTTATGCCTTACTATCGTAGTTAATCCTACACATGTAAAAACACACTTTGATCTAGACAATTAATACTAAGCATTAATCAAGTTGTCCGGCATGTCATTGGTCCCTCGACGCTTCGTCCGATTCTTCGGTACATCGTCCTCTCTTGTAGCCTATTGCCTAATTGGCCAGTCGACTCCACAACTCCGATATCCTTGGCACAATATCCGCTCTTCTTTGCCCGATGCTCGAATCTACGGCCCAAAGCCTTCTGTCAATATGTCGATCGATCCACCGGCTTGATGTCCAATCTTCTAACATGTTCCTCCGACCCAACATGATTTTTCCTGCTTTAATTGTCGCATCCTGATCAAAGCATCCTGTGTCACTCAAAACATAGATTTAAACATAAACACTTATCAATTGGTTGCCTTGTTTTGGTCGCTATGAGGAGGGGAGGTCAAACGACTACGACTGCGACCCAAGGGGAGGCAGGCGATGGTGGCGAAGGAGAAAGTGAGGGTGATGGTTGAGAGGTGGGCGGCAGTCGTCGCTGGCCGAGGAGTTACGATGGTGGAGAGGGGAAACAAGGGTGCTCTATTTCTATCGCACCATAGCAGGAGCTACTGGCGATGCTGAAATATCGCAAGCGGTTGAGGAGAAGGCTGGCAATGGTGGTGACTCGAGTGGGAGGTGACGGGTGGTGGTGGACTCTGGCCGAGGAGTAGGGCTACAGTGGGAGGGGCGTCATCTCCTAGTAGTAGTGGTCACTCGGGTGGGAGGCGACGAGCAGTGGTGTACTCTGGTCGGGAAGCGGGGCGATGGTGGTCCGTCGATCGGGAAGCAACGGCGATAGTGATCACTGACCGGAGAGCAACGACGATAGGTGGGCTGGCCGGAAGTAAGGGAAGCAGGGGTGCATGGCTGCGGCTTTTTCTTCTTCTCTCTCTTTTTTTTTCTTTTTTCTTTTTGAAAATGAAGATAACTACAACAAGGATTGCTGCTCTAATACCAAATGATAAGACCCTAGGATTTTATCATGAAAGAAATAAGATAAAAGGGGATGATCACTTCAAGGGGATCAACCTCCTAGGGTTTGTCCACGGACTAAAATAATATTTCATTGTCTACCAAAGAGAAATGGTTACATCACTATTTATAGAGTTCCACCTAGAGTCCACTAGGACTTAAACTCTAATAATAAATAAATATTAAATAAATCTCTACTCGACTCTAATTGAACTAAACATACTCAATAAATGTTATTCAAAAGCTAAGAAAATAAAGGGATCCTAATTGAAACATGTCAGAAGATTGGACATCGGGCCAGAGGACTAGTCGATATTTTAGCAAAAAGCTTCATACCATGAGTTCGGGCGTTAGGCCAAAAGAATTAGAAATTGCACCTAAGAGATCAGATGTTGTAGAGGCCAACATACTGATTGGGCAATACATCGAAGGAGATGATGATGCCTCGAAAAGTCGGATGAACCATCAAAGGGTTGGATGAAGCACCAGATAAACCAATAACATGCGAGACAATATGTGATTCATACTTGTAATTAATTATGTCTTGATTGAAACAATCTAGGTTATAATTGAGTTGGTTTTAAATGTAATTAGACCAACTCAATTAGGGGGCTATTGGACTTAATTTGGGATTAATTTGGGCCTATTGGGAGGCCAATTCAGTGACCCAAAAGTTAAGTTAGGTGGTGGAACTACCGGAGGCTCAGTCTCCAAGAGCCTAGTCTCCGAGGCTATCAAGCAATGGTATTGCCAGACTGGATAGTAATACCACCCAGACATAGTCTCCCGGACTATGTCAAGTGATGGTACCACCAGATTGGGCAGTGGTACCACCCAATGTCAGACTGGCAGGCGGTGGTACCGCCTAATACTAACGGTGGTATCACTAGTACCCCGAAAACCTAAGATGAGACCCTTTTTTGCTCCAATTTTGAAATCATTTAGGGCCTATAAATAACCCACTCTTTCCTGCTTGGGATAGTAAGAAAAAAAGAGTAGAAAGGGGTTATTATTCTAAGTTGAAAAAGTGCTAAGTGTCCTCCTCCTCTTTATGTTTCAGGCTTAGTCTAAGAGAGGTATGAGGCTTGTAAATGTTATCTCCTAAACCTGTGAAAAAGAAAAAGAGTTGTAAGAGGGTAGTTGATCTTCGTCCATTAAAAGAAGATTGTTAGTGAATATTGGTGGCCATGATAGAAGAGGAACCAGGAGTGGATATAGGTTATGATGACCGAACCACTATAAAACTTAGTTTGCATTTCTGTTCTACTTTTTATTGTCATTGTTATTGCTTTAATTGCTTATTGCATTTATTCTAAGTCAAGCATACTTTCAATATTTCTGATATAATTTTTTATCGAACGAAAGTTTTTAAATCGTCAAAGTGTTTACGAAAGCACTAATTCACACCCCCCCCCCAAGTACTGATTCGGTCCTAACAGTTGGTATCAAAGCTATGATTTTCTCGTTTGGTTTAACACCTAAGAGAAATGACTTTTATCGACAATCAAAAGGGTCTTTCTATCATTCGTCCTCCTATATTCAATGGGATAAATTGTACATATTGAAAAACTTGAATGAGAGTTTTCTTGCTTTCTATGGATTTTGATTTATAGAATATTTTTTAAAGTAATTTTTAAAAGTATTCTAAACCAATGAATGAATGGAATGATTTAGAGAAGAAGATTTTTTCTTTAAATACTAGAGCTATGAACGCTCTATTTTGCGCTTTAGACAAAAATGAGTTTAATCGTATTTCAATTTGTGAAACTACATATGACATTTGACATACTTTTGAAATCATACACAAAGGTACAAGTAGGGTTAAAGAGTAAAAAATTAATCTTTTTAACTCTTTACCGGCAATCAAGAGGGTCTTTCTATCATTCGTTCTCCTATATTCAATGGGACAGACTATACATATTGGAAAACTCAAATCAGAGTTTTCTTAGTTTCTATGGATTTTGATTTATGGAATATTATTGAAAGTAATTTTTAAAAGTATTCTAAACCAATGAATGAATGAAATGATTTGAAGAAGAAGATTTTTTTTTTTAAATACTAGATATATGAATGCTCTATTTTACACTTGAGATAAAAATGAGTTTAATCGTATTTTGATTTGTGAAACTGTATATGATATTTGACATACTCTTGAAATCATACATAAAGGCACAAGTAGGGTTAAAGAGTCAAAAATTGATCTTTTAGTTTATAGCTATGAGTTATTTCATATGAAACCAAGTGAGACCATTGGAGACATGTACACCTATTTTATGGATGTCGTCAATGGTCTAAAAGTACTTAGTAAAAGTATTTCTAATTTTAAACTTATTAACAAGATATTAAGATCTCTTCTAAAAAGTTGGGATCCTAAAGTAACGCTAATACAAGATGCAAATGACCTAAGTAACTTTCCACTTGAAAAACTTATCTGGTCCTTGATGACCTATGAAAAAACGTGTATAGTACATGATGAATTTGAGAACCTTCCAAAGAACAGGAAGGACATAACACTTAGAATCAAAGAAGGCTACTTGGGTGAAAACTCAAGTGATGATGATGATAATGATGATTTGGCACTCCTTACAAGAAAGTTTAAAAAATTCTTAAAAAGGAACAAAATAAAACAAGACATTAAAAATAAAAGTGAACTCAAAAGGGGACCAAATAATATGCTATAAATGTAAGAAACTAGGGAACTTAAAAAATTAATGTCCATAAATGAAGAAGAAACTATCAAATAAAAAGAAGGCACTCAAGGCAACTTAGGGTAATTTAAGTATATCCAAAGATGAGGAACCAACTAATAAAGAAGAATTTGCTAACTATGCATTAATGGTGTTTGGCGACAAGGTAAGTGACTCAATCGAAGCTCATTTATCTTTTGATGAATTATTAAGTATTTTTATGATTTATTTGATGAATGTGAATTAGTTAGTAAAAAATATAAATTATTGAAAAAGGATTATGCTTATCTTTCTAGTGAACTTGAAAATTAAAATTTGAGCATGATAAGTGTATGTTATTTAAAAAAAAAATTTATTACTACAAGAAACATTAGAAAAATTTTAAATAGGTAATAAATCTCTAAACATGGTCCTTCTAATAAAGATTATATTCATAGAAAGAAATGAATTGGCTTTGTGAGTTGTTACAGATAACAAAAATCAACATCTTCATTAAAGGACCTACATTACATATCTCACCTAGAGAAAAATATAATTTTTTGAAAAATCTGGTCATTTTGCTTACAAATGTCCATTTAAAAGATATAGTCCACATAAATTAGTTTGGGTTCCTAGAGGAATCATGAATGACTTAATGCCAAAAGATAAGATAGGTAGATCTAACTATGAGGGATCCAAAGTTAAATGGGAACCTAGAACAACCCTATCTTTCTTGTAAACATATCTACAATTAAAAGCTAGGAGCAAAAAAATGATATTTTAATAATAGATGTTCAAGGCTTATGACTCGAGATCCAATACACTTTTCAAAGCTCACTAGCTAAAACAACAAAGAAAAAATCATTAGAATTAGAATTATTTATAACAAATCAAACTTTTGATTGATGATGTTTTGTTAGTAGACATAACTCATTAAGCATTTGTGTAACAAGAGATATAAAATTAAATTTAAATCTAATGCTTGTATATAAAATAAGAATAATTCTATGAATGCCTAAATGTTTATATTGATGATTGTCGTGATTTGTTTTTTGGTTTTTAAGCAATGATGCATGGTTTTGACATAAAAAAATAAAGACATGCTTGTATGAAATAAATCACATAAATTAAAAAACATAAAAAAGGAATGCATTTCTTTTTAGAAATTTCTCCATCCTATCAAGTTTTTAATAAGAAATTAAAAATTTTATTTATGTCATTTTTGAATCTCTTGAAAGTGATTTTGAAAATTTGATTATTTGAATTTGAATGAGTTTTATCCAAATCTTACATTTGATACTTGAAATTTTTTTATGAATCATGAGCTCGATGACTTGAGATTTCTCATGTATGAATCAAGTTCTCCTATGTTTCTCTTTGCTATAGAAAAGTTTTTATCCTAATCATGATCTTAATTTCTCGATATTTGATACTTGATATTTTTTTGTGACTCACGATCTCGTATTTGTTCTCTTATGTCTCTTTTTGTCATTTACTAAAAAGAAAAATTATCCAAATGAATCATGATTGTTATTTTGATTACAACTTGAAAGTTTTCTATGAATCAAGATTTTTTCTTTCATTGAAGAAGAGATTTATCCAAACGAATCTTGATTCTTTCACTTGATATTTATGAATTAAGATTTATTATGAATCAAGATTTGTCCTCCTACGATTCTTCTTGGTATTTTATAAAGAAGAGATGTATTCAAATTAACCATGATATGTCACTTGACTTCTTGATGTTATGACTTGAATTTTATTATGTACAATTGTCTTATATTTATGATTTGTATATCTCATGATATGATTGAATCATTGATTTAAAAAAGAAAATAATTACACTATTGTATTATTCCCTTCTCTTTGACAATAACAAAGGGGGAGAAAGTCTAGCTAGCTTGCATGTCGAAAAAAGAAGCAAAAATTACTAGCTTACACATTTCAAGGAAGGAAAACTTACTAGCTTGTAAAAGGAAGCAAAAATTGCTAGCTTGTACATTGCAAAAGAAAGCAAAATTGCTAGGTTGCACATTTCAAAGAAGTAGAAACTTGCTATCTTGCACATCTCAAGAGAAAAGTGCTAGCTTACTCATTTTAAGAGAAATAAAACTTCTTAGCCTTCATACTTTTTGTTGATGATAAAGGGAGAGAAGTTACGATGATGATCATGCATGGTATACTTTGATTATGCATGAAATACTCGTGATTTTAAGATGCATGCAATGATGTGATTAATTGGTTCTTTCAATATTCATGATATATACAATGATTAAATAGGCATGATTTTTTGAATTCAAAGTTTCTATCAATATGACATCTTGATAGGGGGAGTTTAGTTTAAACTCCATCATCAATTTGTTATCATCATAAAAAAGGAGGAGATTGTTGAATCCCAGATTTTGATGATGAAATCAATTGATGAGTTATGATCTAATATGCATTTAAGTGACATAGGACTAGCCTCAATTAAGGAAAAACAAATCGATTAAAGTAGTGGAAATAAAGGTTGAGTAAGAATGGAACATGTCAAAAGATTGGACGTTGGACCGAAGGACTAGTTAACGTTTTGGTAAAAGGCTTCGTGCCATGAGTTCGGGCATTTGACTAGAATGATCAAACATTGTACCAAGAAGATTAGATATTGCAGAGGCCAACATGCCGATTGAGCAATACACCGAAGGTGAGGATGATGCATCAAAAAGTCGGACGAAGCGCCAAGGGTTAGATGAAGCGTCAGATGAACCAATGACATACCGGTCAATATATGATTTTTACTTGTAATCAATTGTGTCTTGATTGAAGTAGTTTGTAATTGAATTGGTTTTGAATGTAATTAGACCAACTTAATTAGGGGCCCATTGGGCTATATTTGGGGTTGATTTAGGCCCATTGAGAGGCCAATTTAGTGACCCAAAAGTTAGGTTAGGCGATGGCACCGCCAAACCAGGCGGTGGAACTACTGGAGGCTTAGTCTCCAAGAGCCTAGTCTCCGAGGCTGTTAGGTGGTGGTACTATGATAGAACCCCAGAAGAATTCTATGTAGATTGATCTTTGAGGGAGATCACTCCTTGGAATGCTATAGGGGTTCCACTCTCCTAGAAGTCGGCAAAATGGCTGTAATTATAGATAGATATTATTCTTAAAGATATGGAGGCTACATGCTTATATAGAGCTCCAAACCCTAGCCCTAGGGGCTACTTCCTAAGTGAGTTACCCCTTTTGCCCTCAACCCTAACCAACCAACCCAATAAAAGGGGTCGACGGTTAGAAAGCCCAAAAGTCCAAATATAAACCCTAGCCACTCTTTTTTATAGGATAGAGGTGGCTATGTGGGGTTTATTACAATCTCATAGGGTTTTATTAGCTACTTCTTGGTTGAGTAGGACCCAACCCTGCTAGGGTCCTATCAAGCCCACCCTCTCCAAATCAACCTTGTCCTCAAGGTTGATGTTCCATGAACTCAGGGAACTAGGTCTTCGGCTCCTCATGTGATTCCTATGTGGCGTCTTTAAGTGGTAAATTATTTCAATACACTAGTACTTCAATAGAGGGACATCGGCGACGTATCACGATTTTACGATCGAGGATGGCTTGTGGTTGGGCTTGAATATCTCCATCATCAGTGGTGTTAGGCAAATGGATCTGGGGTGACTCCTGTTCTCCCAACTTGGGCTTTAGGCATGACACATAAAAGTCAAGGTGAATTTTGGCATCTTCAAGCAATTTAAGTCTATATGCCATGGCTCCAATACGCTTTGTGATTTGATAGGGCCCATAAAAATGTGTTGATAGCTTCATGAAGGCTCATATGTTAATGGAGAGTTGCTTGTATAGCTGTAGGCAAAGATAAACCCAATCTCCAACTGAAAATTCTCTTTCGCTTCGTCGTGTGTCAGCTTGCTACTTCATTCTAGCTTGAGCAGTAGAGAGATTATCCTTTAGCAGTTGTAGGAGTTTATCCCTGTCAATCAATTCTTAGTCGACTTGATCTACCTTGGCCGAGCCAATTAGATACTTTGAAATCACAATGGTCGACCAACCATACAGTGCTTCATAAGGGGCATATTTTGTAGATGAATGATATATAGTATTATACCACCATTTAGCCCAGGGAAGCCATTTCGCCCACTTCTTTGATCGGTCACTAGCAAAACACTGAAGGTACATCTCTAAACACCTGTTCACCACCTTTGTTTAGCCGTCAGTTTGTAGATGATATGATGTGCTCATCTTGAGTTTGGTGCCCTATAATTGAAATAACTTGGTCCAAAATTTACTAGTGAAGATCCTTTCATGATCACTTATAATGGACCTTGGCATCCCATGCAGTTTAATAATATATTCTATGAAAATCTAGGCAATACTAGCAGTAGTGTAGGGATTTCGCATAGTACAAAAATGAGCATATTTCGTAAGTCGATCAACCACCATGAGAATTGTGCTTTTACCTTTGGAAGGTGGCATCCCTTCGATGAAGTCCATAGAGATGTCAGTCCACACCAAGTCTGATATAGGTAGTGGTTGTAGCTTCCCTGGACTTGCTATTGTTTCACCCTTGTGCTGTTGACATATATCACATTGTGTCACATATTCAGAAATAATTTTTTTCATCCCTCTCCAATAAAAATTTTGCTTCACTCTTTTATAGGTTCTCAGAAATTTAGAGTGCCCTGCTGAAGGTGTGGAGTGCATTTTATGCAGGATGATTTTGATGCTAGGGGAGTCAGGTATAAGCACAATGCGACCTTTGTAGCGTAGATCCCTCGAATCCCAAGTGTAGTAGGCTATTGCACTTGGATCCTATAATTTTCTTATGATGTTGTTGATCTCTGGATCCTTCTTCCATTCTTCCCTAATGTCCTCGAGGAAGCTAGTGGTTCAGCAAAAATGTCAGCAAATTCAGCAAGCAATTGGGCGAGATTTTGATCTTCAATTTCTATTTTCTTCCCCTTTGGTTGCTGCTAGAGATGCATCAAAATGCCATAATTTACCTTGTGTAAAACTTTTTCCATTTATTGGGTCGAAACGGTGGTTACATTGCTTCTGCGCTTCCTGCATAGGATGATCTGTTTGCTTTTGCAATAGAATTTCATAATTAACTTGGAAAAGTTCTAAGAGACATCACCCAATGTAGTCAGCTATTCTATAACAAGCATGGCCTCATAGTCATCAATTGGTAGGAGGAAGAAGTCGGTGATAATTTCTTGGTCTTGCAGTAATAGTTTCACCTGTGGGCATCTTTGGTCACACTTTAGGATTTACCGTCAGTGACCTTTACATCGAATTTGCTGCAACCTTCAATGTGGAGCACCATCCAAGTAGCAACCTTATTGTTTGGGAAGTTATTAGTGCTGCCCATGTCGATGAGAACATTGATTGGTTTTGTTTAAGAAGGCCTCCAACTTTTATCGTTTGTGGGTTTGAGTAGCCGGCTAGCGCATGTACCATAAAGTATGTCGGTTGTGGTTCTTCTTCTACATTTTCTTCTTCATAGTCAAGACTCTCTTCTAGATGTTTAATGACCTCTTCTTCTATTAGTTTAATCACAAGAAGTCTCCTTTTTTTACAGCGATGCTCGTGGCTCCATGGCTCGTCACAATGCCAACATAACCCCTTCGTAGATCGCTCCCGAAGCTCTTCTCTTGTCAACCTTTTTGGTGCAGGGGCTTGGCTAATAGTAGAGGGTGCTAAGGGCTTTGGTATTGCTATTCGGGGAGCGACCATAGTCCTCTGGGCTTCATGGTTCAATCGCTCCTCTTAAAGTCATGCGAAAGAGATGGCTGCCATAAGCGTGTACGGTTGTCGCACTTTAACTTCTCCTCAGATCTTTGGCTTCAAGCCCTCAATGAAGGTCTCTAATAGCTGTTTTTCATACCAATCATGAGTTTGATTAGATAATCTTTCAAACTTGGTTTAGTACTCCTAAATGGTCGAGGTTTGTCGGATCTTTGCTAGTTGTCCGTCAATGTTCTCGTAATTGGTTGGTCCAAAGCGGATAAGTAGTCCATGTTTGAATTATCACTATCAGAGTACTCCATGAGTGTGTTCAAACTAGTCAAATCATTGTATGACATCCCCCTCAAGATGTATAGCTGTAATCTTCACCATAGATGCGTCCGTGGTTTTGTGGTACCGAAAATATCGCTCCTCGCGCGAGATCCAACTAATCGGGTCTCATTCTTCCCATCTAGGGAAGTCCACCCTCATGCGTGGATAGTAGGGATCAGTTATAAAGCCTCCCCTTTCTTAGAAATCATCTCTTTGGGCTTAGTGTGATTGGTCAAAGCTCTCTCCTTGATGTGATTTCTTCGACCTTGGTGGTCGGCCCAAACTGAGTTCGATAAAGAGAATCTGAATCTTATCCTTCATTCACATCTCGAAGGCTTTGAATTTAGCATTGATTGTCTCCTCAGATGTCATAGTATATGCCTCCAAATCTATAATGTTAAGATCTCTTTTTTTTTATCGAGTTAAAGGCATGTATCAGTTGAGAGAAGTGGTGGTTGAAAGGGTTGTTGGATTGGTGGATGTAGGCTACGGTTTAGGCTTGTTTTGTAGCTATTTTGGGAGCAATTTGAGGGTGTAGTTTGGTGGAGTTTTAGGGTTGTGATGGTAGTGGATAAAGGTTAGGGAAAAAAGTTTTAGATCTGTGGTAGATGGTAGTAAAGGTTTGATAGAAATCGATGGAAGTTGCTATAGATAGGTATTATCTTATAAGAGCAGAATTATCGTTGAAGAAATAGTGATTTCTCGATAATCCAACAAAAACTAAGAGATTTGAGGAGGTAATTTGAGAGCAAAATCTCAATTTAGATTACAGCAATGATGACCAATTTAATCAAGAAAATTTTGGCAGTAGAATAGTAAGAAAATTGGTGCAAGTTGCGATAGCAGAATTCTCATTGAAAAATTCCAACGACTTGCGATGAAAATTTACAGCAATACAAGAATATTTTTAGAGATGGATTCCTCAATAGATAAATCTTATATAGAAGCCAAGATAATCTATGAAGTATATAAGAAATTTCATTCAAAAAGGAATGCAAATAGATCAGTTAAAAGTAACAATATGCGGTTGAAATTTTCTACAGTAATCCTTCATTCGGAAAGATGATAACTTTTGCAACGAAAGGAATTCACAGCATTAGATAGATAAGAAGACTTCTTCTTAGTATTTTGAATGGAAAATTATAGTAGCAAAATGTATTAGTGATAGGAGAATACCAGATCTCTGATGCAATTAGAGGTGATGGTAGTAGATTGATTTGATCTACGGCAGAAGATGATGGTGGAGATGGCGACGTCAAGAGCAATTGTAGGAATTGCTTGGCTGGTGGTGGACGGTAGGGATGGCAGCAAAAGCAATAAGATTGCTGCTCTGATACCAGATGATTGAACCCTAAAGGAATTCTATGTAGATTGATCTTTGAGGGAGATCACTCCTTAGAATACTATAGGGGTTCCACCCACCTAGAAGTCGGCCAAATGGTTGTAATTGTAGATAGATCTTATTCTCAAATAAATGAAGGCTACATGCTTATATAGGGCTCCAAACCCTAGCCCTAAGGGCTGCTTCCTAAGTGAGTTACCCCTTTTGCCCTCAACCATAACCAACAAACCCAATAAAAGGGGGCGACGACTAGGAAGCCCAAAGGTCCAAATCTAAACCCTAGCCACACTTTTTTATAGGATAGAGGTGGCTAGGTGGGGTTTATTATAATCTCATAGGGTTTTATTTGTTGTTTCTTAGTTGAGTAGGATCGAACCCTGCTAGGGTCCTTTCATACCATCGAGTGCTAGGGGGTGGTACCACTCAGACATAGTCTCCCAAACTATGTCATGTGGTGGAACCGCCCAATGTTAGATTACTAGGTGGTGATACCGCTAGTACTGTAAAATCCTAGGATGAGACCCTTTTTTGCTCCAATTTTAAAACCATTTGGAGCTTATAATTACCCCACTCTTTCCTGTATAGGATAGTAAGAAAAAAAGAGTAGAAATGGGTTGTTATTCTGAGTTGAAAAAGTGCTAAGTGTCCTCCTCCTCTTTAAGTTTTAGACTTAGTCTAAGAAAGGTGTAAGGCTTGTAAAGGTTGTCTCCTAAACCTGTGAAAGAGAGAAAGAGTTGTAAGAGGGTAGTTGATCTTTGCTCATTGAAAGAAGATCGTTAATAAACACCGATGACCTCGATGGAAGAGGAATCAGGAGTAGATGTAAGTCGCAACAACCAAACTATTATAAAACTTGGTTTGCATTTATATTCTACTTTTCATTGTTATTGATATTGCTTTAATTGCTTATTGCATTTATTCTATGTTAAGCACACTTTCAACATTTCTGATATAGTTTTTTATTGCACGAAATTTTTTGAATCATCGAGGTCTTTACGAAAACACTAATTCAACCCCTCCCACCCCCTCTTAGTGCCGATTCGATCATAATAAAAGGCCTACTAATCTAAGAGGCTTGAGTAGTTTGATGAATTTTCAATACTCAATATAGTAGGATCTATTAGAGTTAAGTTGATAGGGAGCATCTATAAATAGGAGAGAACCGAAGGGTCATAGACTAGATTAGCTTGGCTACCACTTCCTATTCTCCTCTCCCCTTCTCCTACTTAGCCAACAAGGGGGCAGGGGGGCATGTGTAGATTTAGGTAGTGATACGATGGGGAGGGGGGGGGGGTGTGGTTGGGTAATACAAAATAGACTTCGAAATAAAGTTGATAGTAGGAAAGGAACGAACTCACGATAACACTTTGATAAAATTGAAAAAGAGCTCACCACCAAGTTTAAAATCACAAAGGGATATAGAAAGTTCACCACCCCAAGGATAATAAACAATGATATAGGATTAAAAATAAAAGACTCACCACTCAAGGAAGCTTCCAAGAAATATAGAGTTTAAGAAAGAACTCCGAGAGGGCTTCTGCCAATATCATTAGTTTCTTAAACCCTCTCTAAGCCTAAAACACCAAAATAAGTACTAGTACATGAAACAACCCTTCATGTATAGGGAATTATGAGATTAAGTGTTTTACAGCTGGTAACTAACTCCTTTAATGCATTCCTTAGTCATGAAGAAAAGTATCTTGAAACAGCTTTAACTTTATATAAGGAATATGCTTTTGAGATGACATATTTGAGTGGGCTAAATTGAAAACTATGAGGCAATATTATGGGCTAAAAAAAACACCATAGCATCAGCAGGGTTCATATGAGTAGATTGTAGTAACTTAGGCACTCCCGTGTCAATCTCTATTGGTTAAAAAAGACTTGTTATCAAGTCTTTGTTTGTTTTATCAACATGATTATGATAAGGACTTAAATATTAAGGAGACTCCATAATCTTCAAGTAGCTCAATCTCATAAATATTTTTATCAATTCTCTTAAGTACCTTGAATGGACCATCAGCCTTTAATTTCAATTTTTCAAATTTACCCAATGGAAACCTCTCATTCCTTGGATGAATTTAGACCAAATCACCTACATTAAACTCCATATATTTTTTGTGTTTATTGGCAGCTTGCATGTACCTTTCATTTTGCTTTTCTATGGTTGCTTTAACATCACATAGCTTCTTTACCTGCTTAACTCTCTCATCAGCATCTCTACTAAATTGCCTAGTTATCGAATGAAGGACAAAGTACAAAGAACCAGTATGATTAGCATCATAAATAATCTAAAAAGGACTCTTACCAATGCTATGATACATGGAACAATTGTAGACAAACTTAATTTATAAAAGAATAAGATCCTATTGCTTAATGTTCTTACATACATAGCTTTTAAGTTTCTCAAGCTTCTATCCGTTACCTCAGTTTGCCCATTGGTTTATGGATGATGCAAGATGCTGAAATTCAAAGAATATCCAGCTTCCTCTAAAGAGTTCTCAAAAAATGACTAAGAAATTTTGAATCTTGACCATACACCATGGTTCTTAGAATACCATGCAATTTAACAATCTCCTTAAAATATAAATCAGCAATATGAAATGCATCATTCGACTTATTGCAGGGAACAAAGCGAGATATTTTTAAAAATCTATTAACAACAGCCATAATAGAATCCTTGTTCCATTGAGTTCTTAGCAGTCCCAAAATGAAATCAAAACTCACTTCCTATAATGGAGCATTTGACACTAGCAATGAAGTGTACAAACTAGAATTTTGACTTCTTAGTTTTGCCAAATGACATACTGGTATTGCTTTACATATCTCTCCCCATCTCTAAATATCTTATGCCAATAAAAATTTGATTGAATAAGAGCTACAGTCTTGTCCCTATCGAAATATCCTCGTAAAATACTACCATGAGCTTCAGCTAAAATTACTTGTCTCAAAGAACAAGTTGGAACACATAATACATTAGCTCGAAAAAGAAAACCATCAAAGATAGAAAATTGTTGAAAGGAACTTGATTTGTAATTTTGGCATATTGAGCCAAAATCCATATCATTCTTGTAGAGATCTTTAAATGTCTTAAATCCAATCACTTTTACTTCCATTGCAGATAATAAATAATGCTTTCTGTTTAATGCATCAGTAATGACATTTTGAACATATGATTTGTACTTGATAGTAAAGTTATAAAATTGCAAGAACTCCACCCAAGTTGCATGCCTCTTGTTTAGCTTATGCTAGTGATTAATGTCATGATAAGAATATAGGACAAATGGCTTGGCAAAAAATTACTAACTCTAATGAGATAAAACTCGATAAATGACATAAAACTCCTTACCGGAGGTAGAATATTCCTTCTTGTATCATTCAGTTTTTCACTAAAAAATGCAATGGGCTTTCCGTCTTAACTCAAAATAGTACCGATTCTCACATTAGATGCATCGCATTCAACTTCAAACACCTTGTCAAAATTAGGTAGGACTAAGATAGGGGTTTCGATCACCTTTCTTTTTAAAAGCTCAAAAGCATCATTAGCCTCACTAGTCTATTTGAATTTATCACATTTTAGGCATTCGGTGATTGAACCGACAATATAGCTAAAACCCTTGATGAATCTTTTGTAAAAGAAAGTTAAGCCATGGAAACTCCTAAAATCATGCAATAAAGCAGGTATTAGCCGATTGAGAATAGTTTCTACCTTGCTTTGATCAATCATGATTTCATTATTTAAAACAACATACCCCAAAAACACCACACTATGAATAAAAAAATCATACTTCTTCGTAGCATAAAGCATTTACTATCTCAAAATAAAAAAGATCTCTTTAAGATGATTCATATGCTCATCTTCACTCTTGTTGTATACCAATATATCATCAAAGTAAACCACAATAAAAGTTTCAATGCAAGGCTTAAGCATATGATTTATAAATCTCATAAAAGTATTATGAGCATTAGATAGCTCAAATGGCATAACCAACGATTCATATAAGCCTTCTCTAGTTTTAAATTTATTTTTCACGCATCTCTAAGCCTTATTCTTATTTGGTGATAGCCACTCCTTAAATCAATTTTAGAGAAAATAGAAGCGTAATATAATTGATCAAGTAAATTATCTAACCTTGAAGTAAAAAAATGATAGTCCACTATGATTTTGTTGATGGTATGGCTATCCACACACATTCTCCAAGAACCATCCTTCTTAGGCACAAACTGTTGAATCTCAAATTTTGATGATGAAACCAATTGATATGTGTTTATATTTTAATTTATGTTTTGAGTGACGCAGGATGCTTTGATCAGGATGAGACAATTAAGGTAGGAAAAATCATGTTGTGCCAGGGGAAAACATGTCAAAAGATTGGACATCGGGCCGGAGGAACGGTCGACGTATCGACAGAAGGCTTCAGGCCATAGATTCAGGTATCAAGATAAGAAGAGTGGATATTGCACTAAAGATATTGGAGTTGCGGAGTCAACTGGCTGATTGGACAATAGGCTGCAAGAGACGATGATGCACCGAAGAATCAGACGAAGCGTCGAAGGACCAATGACATGCTAGACAAATTGATAAATGCTTAGTATTAATTGTCTAAATCGAAGTATGTTTTACATGTGCAGGATTAACTACAATAGCAAGGCATGAAGCAAAATTAAGTCCTGGAGTCAAGGACATGACTTCGTTGGTGTTAGGATCGGAGCGGCACTAAGAGGGGGGGTGAATTAGTGCAGCGGATTAAAACTTCAGTTTTGGAAAAATCTTTCGTACGATAAAAACCAATATCGATGAAAATCGATTTGGAAGCTTGATAACTTAGAAGCGTATGGAAGCGTAGTGAGTAAGTAAAGAAGTTTGCAGTATGTAAATGACAAGAGTAGAATGCAAACCAGATAACATAGTGGTTTTAAAGTGGTTCGGTCAAAATGACCTACATCCACTTGCGAAGCCTTCTTCGAAGAGGCTCCTAACTTCCACTAGCAAAATCTCTTTGTAGGGGAAGGACTAATACCCCTCTTACAACCTTTACAAGTGGTTCACACTCTTACAATTCTTTTCAACAAGATGGGAGGAGGTGAACACTCAAGCAATTTGAAAAACAAGACTTGCTAAGACTTTTCTAAGGCTCTTATCTCAAACTATTGCTTTGCCAAAGGTTATGATATTAGCTGAGAATTGAGGGGTGTTTATAGGCCCCAAGAGGATTCGAATTTTGGCTCCAAAATTTGAATTCTCTTGAGTTTCCGTGGCTGGCGATGCCACCGCTTGTCGATGGCGGTGCCACCGCCGGATCTCTCAGGTGCTGGACGGTGCCACCGCTCAGTCCAGCGGTGCCACCACTCGGATCTTGGGTTCTAGGCGGTGCCACCGCCTAATCTCATGGTGCCATCGCCTATACTATTTCAGCTCACTGGTTGGGCTCCAAACTTGGTCCGAACCAGTCCGAACTCGGGCCCAATTGGCCCCTACTTGGGTTATAGGATTAACACCTAATCCTAACCCTAATTAACGTACTAACTATGAATTTAAAGACATTTCCTAAGCTATTACAAAGTCCGCAAGTTAAGACTTCTTTCGGTGAGCTTTCGGCGAACTTCTGGCGGTCTTCCGATAAACTCTTGGAAACCATTCTGCGGACTCCAAGTAAGCTCCTAGACTTCACGATTTGATCTTGGTGAGTTCCAACGAGCTTCTTCGGCAAGCTTCGATCTTTCTCAGCGAGCTCCGCGAACTTCCAACGAACCTTCCGGCGAGCTTTCGAAAAACCCCTCGGCAAGCTCCCTACTCATTCTTGGCTAGTTCCGACAGCATTCCCGACGAACCTTCGAACTTCCGTCGAACTCTCGAACTCCCAACGAATCCTTCACGCTTGACTCCGACACTTTGTTTCGCTTTATGTCTTTGTCGTTATCGTAGTTATTCCTGCACACACAAACGAAAACTCAACTTCGATTTAGACAATTATTATAATGCGAATTGACATTCTGTTGCCCGGCACGTCATTGGTTGGCGCTTCATCCGATTCTTCAGCACATCGTCCTCTCTTCTGGCTTGTTGCCCAATTGATGGTTGACCTCCGCAACCCCGATATCCTTGGCGCAATTCAGCTTTCCTTGGCCCGATGCCCAACGTCCGAAGCCTTCTGCCGTCCAATATCCTGACGTGATCTCCTCCGGTGTAACGTTTATTCCTCCTGCGTCAACTGTCTAATCCTGATCGAGTAGACCTGCATTACTCAAAATGCAGTTAAACATCTAAACACAATCAATTAGTTTCATCATCAAAATCCGAGATTCAACAATCTCCCCCTTTTTTATGATGACAACTAATTGATGACTAACGGAGTTAACCTTAACTCCCCGAAGTTTAACCAAACTCCCCCTATCAATATGCCATTTATAGAACACTTGGATGATCTCAAATCCAAGTAACATTCATCACATGTTATGAAAAACATTTAAACCATCTTACAAATATTAATAAAATATTCAATTCAATGCATGAAGTCATCAATATACTTCTCCCCCTATGTCATCAACAAAAAGAAGTAGCTCTAGCTATTTTAAAAGATATGTAAGTTTTTGCAACATGAAGCTAGATTTTCATCACAACATATAAGCACAAAAATATAACAAGATTCTTAAGTTTAATCATGGAAATTCAACACTTGCTTCTTATGCAAGATTGCATTTTGCTTTTCTTTACATGTTCTAACTAGCAAAAGCTTTCTCCCCTTTATTTTTGTCGAAAAGAAGGGAAGAGTACAAGCTAGCCAACATTTGCCTTGAGCTAGCAATCTTTCTCCCCCTATGTCATTGCCGAAAAGAAGGAGAGGAACCAATGATTTAGACTTTTACATAAATTATGAATTTGCATCAATCAATATTTCAATCATCACATGATACATACAAGACAAAAATGCAAAGAAATCATGTCATGAAAGACATCAATTGTTAAACATAATAGTCTCAAAAATTTCAATTTGCGATACATGTGATACATTGCAATACTAAAAAACTTTAATGCGATGCTTTTAAGGATATCAACCTATTTTTGATACAAAGCATGGCAAGAGCAAATATATTACAAGTTTTCTAAGTTTTGCATTTTTTGCTTCTTTCAAGATAGCAATTCTTTGCTTCTCTATAAGCTAGCAACTTTTACGATATGCAAGTTTTACTACATACAAGCTAGCAAATTTAAAGATGTGCAAGTTGGCATATTTGCTTTTCTTTGCAATGTGCATGATAGTATTTCTTTGTAATGTTCAAGATAGCAAATTGTACATCATGCTAGCTAGCAAATTAAAGATGTTTAAGAAAGCAAGCTCTTTTTTCTCTTTTGAGAAGTGTCATTTTTGCTTCCTTAGAAAAATGCCAACCTAGCAAGGGACAATGTTTTACATGAGGCAAGCAAACAATTTGGCAAGTGTTACATTTGCATCTTCTCTTTAGATGTGCAAGAAAGTAAGCAAGTTTTTGCATTTTCTTGACTTGTGCAAGCTAGCTAATTTCTTTTTGAGATAACCCTTTACATCAATTCAAGATAGCACATTAGTAACTCTTTCTCCCCCTTTGTGGCAAAAGGAAAGGAAGATTCAAGTCATGAATATCAAAATAATAATTTTATCATGAATATTTCATCATTGCGTGCATCATTATCATACGTTAAAGTATTGCATACATAATACCAAATCATCATATATATTTTTAAAACATATAAACTCATCATTATATGCATGATTCTAAATCATCAATCATATTATTTCAATCATTGTTTCAATCATCACTATAACTCATCATGCACAAAATGTAAAATCATCTAACATGAAACAAACATTTATTTTCAAAATATTTATCACTATTTTCATGTATGATAATAAAGTATTCATGATACACATTATATGCATATATCATCACAATAAAAAGTAATTGTATGCATAATTTCAAATCATAAATGTTTCAAATCATGATGGTATTAACTTGTCAAATTTCAACCTACCATTCATGATCATAACTTTTCATCAAAACAAATTAATGAATATTTCATGTATTCATATCATCACATAAGGAATATCAAGGAGAAAATAATTGGGTGATGAGATAAACATTTCATGAATACAAGGAATTACATAAAAATCATACCATAAAATATTAGAATATGTGAATGCCAAAAGACATGATTTCTTTTTGAAAAGCCACCTCATAAATAATCAAAGGAAAATCTTAGGAGATCAAATAATAAGAGATTTTTAAATAAAATTTTAAGTTAAGAATTTTCAAAAAGGATATTCTCTTTAGTAAATCACAAAAGGAAACTTGGGAGAAAAAGATTTCAATTCATGCATAAGAACACTTATGATTCATATTGAAAATTTTCTCAAAATGTAAGAGAATAAAGAGTAAGAAATCTTGATTCATAAAGGATTTCATGTTATAAATTTCAAGAGATCAAGATCATGATTTCGATAAAAATTTATTCAAATTTAAATCATCAAAATCATTATCAAAATCCAAGAGATTCACAAAGATAATACAAATGGATTCATCAAAATAAATAAGATTGAGCAAAATAATTTTCAAGAATGGTTTCCTCTTTTCGGTTGTTTCAAAACGTATGATTTTGTTTTATTTATGCCAAATAAAAACATATATCATGTTTAAAACCGAAAGTGTAAGATTTGTTACAACAAAAATTAATAAGGCACTTTCATTATGATAAAAATCAATAATCCATAAATCACAAGATTCATCATGCATAATTTCGAAATTTATTAAGCATGATCATTATGCATGACATAAAATCATCAAGATACACATGCATGGATTAATCTAAGCATTATCACATATTATATAATTATCATCCCTAATGTTGCATACATCATTCAACATTTCAAAACATAACATGCATGAAACCTTAGCAATATACTTTTCATGATCAAATTTTTAATTTTTCAAAGATACTAAAAAGGAAAAAAAATATGATATAATTTTTAAAAAATAATTTTTTATTTCCTATTCCTACTATCTAAATTAAGCACTCATGAAAGACTTCAAGTAATTTCAAAATAATTTAAGAGAGTTGAGTTACTTACCTTGTAGTCGAAGCCCGTCAAAGCCCAATTCGTTGTTTCACCTTTGGAAGTTCTTGATTCATCCTTGGGTGCCTTCCTTTTCTTTGGCCTCTTCCTCCGTTCAAGTTCACTGTTTATTTTAGATTTTTGTTTAATGAACTTATTAAGATTTAGTGTTCGAAGTTCAAGTTCATCATTGTCCTCATCACTTGAGTCATCGCTCAAGTGGTATTCATTTGTCTGGAGTTCCAAATCCTTCCTATTCTTTGGAAGGTGGTTCAAGTGTTCATCGTGTTCATCATGTGCATTGCGCACCATTTCATATGTCATCAATGAGCCGATAAGTTCTTCAAGTGGAAAAATATTTAAATCTTTTGTTTCTTGTATTGCGGTTATTTTAGGATCCCACCTTTTTGGAAGGGATCTTAAGATCTTGCTTACGAGATCAAAAGTTGAAAAAGATTTACCAAGAACTCTTAGATTATTGACGACATCCGTGAAACGGGTGTACATGTCGCCAATAGTCTCGCTTGGTTGCATTCGAAAAAGCTCAAAATCATGTAATAAAATATTAACTTTCGAGTCTTTGACTCTACTAGTTCCCTCGTGTGTGATTTCAAGTGTTTGCCAAATATCAAAAGCCGTTTCGCACGTAGAAATCTGATTGAACTCATCTTTGTCCAAAACGCAAAATAAGGCATTCATAGCCTTTGCGTTTAAAGAAAAATACTTCTTCTCCAAATCCGACCATTCGTTCATCGGTTTAGAGGGAAGTTAAAAACCGTTTTCAATGATATTCCATAAATCCAAATTCATAGAAATCAAGAAAACTCTCATTCGAGTTTTCCAATAAGTGTAGTCCAATCCGTTAAACAACGGTGGACGAACAACCGATAAGCCCTCTTGAAAGCCATGAAGAGTCATTTCTCTCGAGTGTAAATCTGAAATGAGAAATACCGAGCTCTGATACCAATTGTTAGGATCAGAGTGACACTAAGAGGGGGGGGGGTGAATTAGTGCAGCGGATTAAAACTTCAGTTTTGGAAAAATCTTTCGTACGATAAAAACTAATATCGATGAAAACCAATTTGGAAGCTTGATAACTTAGAAGCGTATGGAAGCGTAGTGACTAAGTAAAGAAGTTTGCAGTATCTAAATGGCAAGGGTAGAATGCAAACCAGATAACACAGCGGTTTTAATGTGGTTCGGTCAAAATGACCTGCATCCACTTGCAAAGCCTTCTTCAAAGAGGCTCCCAACTTCCACTAGCAAAATCTCTTTATAGGGGAAGGACTAATACCCCTCTTACAACCTTTACAAGTGGTTCACACTCTTACAATTCTATTCAACAAGATGGGAGGAGGTGAACACTTAAGCAATTTGAAAAACAAGACTTGCTAAGACTTTTCTAAGGCTCTTATCTCAAACTATTGCTTTGCCAAAGGTTATGATCTTAGCTGAGAATTGAGGGGTATTTATAGGCCCCAAGAGGATTCAAATTTGGGCTCCAAAATTTGAATTCTCTTGGGTTTCCGAGGCTGGCGGTGCCACTGCTCAGATCTCGGGTTCTAGGCGGTGCCACCGCCTACATTATTTCAGCTCACTGGTTGGGCTCCAAACTTGGCCCGAACCAGTCCGAACTCGGGCCCAATTGGCCCCTACTTGGGTTATAGGATTAACACCTAATCCTAACCCTAATTAACATGCTAACTATGAATTTAAAGACATTTCCTAAGCTATTACAAAGTCAGCAAGTCAAGACTTCTTTCGGCGAGCTTTCGGCGAACTTCCGGCGGTCTTCCGATAAACTCTTGGAAACCATTCTGCGGACTCCCGGCAAGCTCCTAGACTTCATGATTTAATCTTGGTGAGTTCCAACAAGCTTCTTCGGCAAGCTTCGATCTTTCTCGGTAAGCTCCACGAACTTCTAACGAACCTTCCGGCGAGCTTCCGAAAAACCCTTCGGCAAGCTCCCTACTCATTCTTGGCTAGTTCCGGCAGCATTCCCGACGAACCTTCGAACTTCCGTCGAACTCTCGAACTCCCAACGAATCCTTCACGCTTGACTCTAACACTTTGTTTCGCTTTATGTCTTTGTGGTTATCGTAGTTATTCCTGCACACACAAACTAAAACTCTACTCCAATCTAGACAATTATTACAACGCGAATTGACATTCTATTGCCCGACATGTCATTTGTTGGCGCTTCGTCCGATTCTTCAGCGCATCGTCCTCTCTTGCGGCTTGTTGCCCAATTGATGGTTGACCTCTGCAACCCCGATATCCTTGGTGCAATTTCGCTTTCCTTGGCCTGATGCCCAACGTCCGAAGCCTTCTGTCGTCCAATATCATGACGTGATCTCCTCTGGTGCAACGTCAATTCCTCCTGCGTCAACTGTCTAATCCTGATTGAGTAGACTTGCATTACTCAAAATGCAATTAAACATCTAAACACAATCAATTAGTTTCATCATCAAAATCCGAGATTCAACAGTTGGGAGTTCGAGAGTTCATCGAAAGTCCGGACGTTCGTCAGAAGTTCTAGCGGAACCAACCGAGAAGTCTCAGAGCTTGCTAGAGAAGCTCATCGGAACTCACCAAGAAGACTATCATAAAGTCCAAGATCTTGTTGGGAGTCTATCAAAATAATGCTGAGAGATCGTCGGAAGTTCACCGGAAGCTCGCCGGAAGAAACCAAGACATAGGGACTTATTTAGCTTAGCAAATATCTTAGGAATCATAGTTAGCACGTAATTGGGTTTAGATTTGGGCCAACCCAATTAGGGGTCAGCTAAGCCCATGTAAGGACTGTGTTAGGCCCAATAATTGGCCCAAGTAGTACCACGAGAGGTCTCACCATCGTGGCATAATCTTTGAGACTATGTCAAGCGGTGGTATCACTAGTCTGGGCGGTTGTACCACCCCTGGTAAGGTGCCAGGCGGTGGTGCCACCCCTGACAAGGTGCCAGGCGGTGGTACTACCCAGCACTACCTCCCAAGTGGTGGTACCGCCTAGGACAATGTTAGTGTTGACTGACATTGGGTGGTGGTACCGCCCAATGTAGGCGGTGGTACCGCCCGTGCCCAGGGAACCCAAGATGGGAAAGTTTTAGGCTGCAAGTTTGAATCAACTTGAAGCTTATAAATATCCCTCTCATCCCTGGTTAAAGCATACAAGCACAGAGAGATTAAAAGAGAGAAAACATTGCTGTGATCATAAGTGTATTCCCTCCTCTAGCTTAAAAGAGAGATTAAAAGAGAGAAAACGTTGCACTCACTCTCCTCTCTAAACATTGCTGTTTAGAGAGGAGAGTGAGTGCTTATAAGGGTTATCTCCTAAATTTAATAAAAAGAGAAGAGGGGTGTAAAAAGTGATTGGCCTTTGTCTATTGAAGGAAGACCTCTAGCGGACACCAGTGACTCATCATCGGAGGAAACTGAAAGTGGATGTAGGTCACGTTGACCGAACCACTCTAAAACTACCATGTTCTCTGATTTGTATTTTATTCTTACTATTACCTTACTATAAACCTCTTTAAGTGCTTACTGTCTTCAATTCATTACGTACGCTTTCAAGTTAAGTTTCTGAAATCAGTTTTTTGTCGGAAATGGTTTTATCGCAACGAAGTTTTTGAAGATGTAATTTTTACCACTGCACTAATTCAACCCCCCCCCCTCTTAGTGCCGACCCTGACCTCTGATCCTAACAATTGGTATCAGAGCCATGGTTTTCTAATTTAGTTTAATGCCCAAATAGAAATGGCTCTTTTTGGCTTTCAAGAGGGTCACTCTCTCAATCGTCCTCCCTTTCTAAATGGGACGGACTACACTTATTGGAAAACTTGAATGAGAGTTTATTTTTATTGAATCTCGATTTATGGCACATAGTCGAATTTGGTTTTAAAAGGTCTTCTCTTCCGATGAAAGATTGGAATGATTTGGAGAAGAAGACTTTTTCTTTAAATGCTAGAGCTAGAAATGCTCTATTTTGCACCTTAGATAAAACGGAATTTAATCGGATTTCTCTATGTGAAACGGCCTTCGATATTTGGTATATTCTTAAAATCACACATGAAGGCACAAGTAGTGTAAAAAGTTCTAAAGTAATTTTTTTGATGCACGATTTTGAGATATTTTGTATGGAACCAAGAGAGGCTATTGGAGATATGTACACCCGTTTTACGGATGTCGTCAATAGTCTAAAAGCACCTAGTAAAATCTTTTCAAATTTTGAACTCGTTAAGATTTTGTACTCACTTTCTAAAACTTGGGATTCAAAAGTAATTGCTATTCAAGAATCAAAAAATTTAAATACTTTTCTAATCAAAAAACTAATAGGATCTTTGATGACCTATGAAATGATGTACAATGCACGTGAAGAACTCGAGAACCACCTTCCAAAGAACAAGAAAGATTTCGAACTTAGAACATTTGAAGACCACTTGAGCATAAGCTCAAGTGATGGTGAACATGAACTACTCACTAAGAAATTTAAAAAGTTCATGAAACAAGAATTAAAGAACAAGAATAAAAAGAACGCAACTACTTGCTTTGAATGCAAAAAAAAGAACACAAAGTAGGATGAATCAAGCTCCTCTGAAGACGAAGAGAAAATCAAAAAATGCAAGGTGGCAAACTATGCCTTATCGGCTTTCGACGTTGAGGTAATCAAAATGCCTTTAGTTTATTTTGAAATTACATAATATTTTTCATGAGTTATTTTTAATTTAGTTTAGTTGTTTTTCTTGAAAATTACATGTTTAATAATGTTTAATAATGAAAATGCAAAAATTAAGAATCATGCTTATCATGCTAGTAATTTTGAAAATAATCATAAAAATTACATATGATAAAGAAACAAAAAATTAGACTTAAATCATGCTAGATGTTTTTTTTTATGTGATAAAGTGATAATATGTATCTTGATAATCTTTGTATTTAATTGAAAATACTTTATGAAATCATGCTTGATGAAATAATGTAATGATGATTTGATATCATGCTTAATGATGATGCATGGATTTTGTATCAAAAACTAAGCTTGAAAAGTTATATTCACCTAAAAAGAAAAATACATATTTTATGATAAATAAACAAAATGATTCTAATTGAAAATATGAGATCATACTTGATGAAATAATGTAATTTAAGATCATGCTTAATAAATTTAAAATTTAAAATTATGCATGATGATTTTTAAGTAATTTATGGTTTATTGATCTTGATGATTTTTGTGATTATTGAACTTTGCAATTTTTTGAAAGTTCTTTTTCGACATTAATGAATGATGCATGGATTTAGCATAAAAGAAAAGAACATGCATGTATAAAATCAATCAATAAGTTGAAACAAAAAGCGAAATGCATTTCTTTTGAAAATTGCTTTTTCTCTATCTTATCAATTTTTCACTAAGAGATTGATAACGTTGTTTGTGTCTTTTTGAATCTCTTGAAAGTAATGTTGAGATTTTGATGATTTTGTTGATTTGAATTTGAATGAGCTTTATCTTGATTTCTTGCAATTATAATTTGAATTCTCTATTGAATGAATCAAGATTGTTTTCTATTTAAAAGGAGATTTATCGGAATGGTTCATGGTCTTTTAGTATTCATGATCTTGATAATTATGTTTTTAAGACTTTATGTAAATCAAGATTGTTAATCATGATTCTCTCGTTTAATCAAAGAGAATATTTTTCAAAATGAATTGTAAGTTGTTTTCTCTTGATATTTTGATACCCACAATTTGAGAAAATGTACCTTGATGCTTGGAACATTTTATGTATAAATTAATTTTTTTATTCAATACTCCTTTGTAATTATGATTTGTTTATCACATGATATGATTGAATCACTATTATAAAAGAAAAAGGAAATTGTAAGCTTACACATTGCAAATGAGAACAAAAATATATGCTAACTTGATTGATAAAACATGAGATTGTCTATACTGCAAATTTATTGTTCTCATATAGATTGAAATAATAATTGGAATATTGATGTAATTATAAATGATGATTTGGTATTATGCATACAATACTTTAACTTATGATAATGATGCAAGTAATGATGAAATATTCATGATAAAATAATTATTTTGACATTCATGACTTGAATTTTCATCTATGCTATTTTCCTTTGTCATGATTTGAAAATTGATGTAAAGGGTCTTCCCTTCTTTTTGACAATGATAAAGGGGGAACAAAACTTACTAGAAAGCAAATTTGCTAGCTTGCATAATTCGAAAAGAGGCAAACTTGCTAACTTGCTAATCTAAAAAAGGAAGCAAGAAGTGTTATCTTGTAAATCTCAAGAAAAGCAATGTTTGCCAAGTTACACATTTCAAAAAGAGGCAAAATAGTCCATCTTGCACATCTCAAAAGATGTAAAATTTTGCTAAATTTTTTGTGTAAAATTTGATAGCTTTCATATTATAAATTTGATACCAAAAGTGCTATCTTGCTTATCTCAAGATGCAAAACATGCTAATTTATACTTTGCAACGGAAGCAAAATTGCTAGCTCAAACATTGCAAAGGAAGCAAAAATTTGCTAGCTTGCAACTTGCATATTTCAAGAAGCAAAAGTTGCTTTCTTAGACATCTCTAATTTGCTAGCTAACATGATGTAGAACTTGCTATCTTGAACATTATAAAGAAATGCTATCTTGCACATCACAAAGAAAAGCAAATATGCCAACTTGCACATCTTTAAATTTGCTAGCTTGTATGTTGTACTACCTTGCATATCTATAACTTGATAGCTTGAATGTTCTAAGCATGATGTAATACTTGCTAAATTTTCTAACTTCAAATTGCATGATGATAAAACTTGATATTATATTTTTCATGCAATAAATTGAACTTATATGTCCAAACACATGAATAGTGGACTTCTCCTTTTTGTTGATGATAAAGGGGGAGAAGTATGTTGATATCATGCATGATTTGATCATGACATGTTTGGTTAGATTTTTTAATCTAAGAGTTTCTATCAATAAGGCATATTGATAGGGTGAGTTTGTTTAAACTCCAGGAGTTAAGGTTAACTCCATCGTCGATTGGTTGTCATCATAAAAAAGGGGGAGATTGTTGAATCTCGAATTTTGATGATGAAACCAATCGATATGTGTTTATGTTTTAATCTACATTTTGAGTGACATAGGATGCTTTGATCAGGATGAGACAATTAAAGCAAAAAAAATCATGTTGTGCCAGGGGAAAATATGTCAGAAGATTAGACGTCGGGCCGGAGGAATGGTCGACGTATCGACAGAAGGCTTCGGGCCATAGATTCAGGCATTAGGCCAAGAAGAGTGGATATTGCGCTAAGGATATCGAAGTTGTGGAGTCAACTGGCTGATTGGGCAATAGGCCGCAAAAGAGGATGATGCACCGAAGAATCGAACAAAGTGTCGAGGGACCAATGACATACCAAACAACTTGGTAAATGCTTAGTATTAATTGTCTAGATCGAAGTATGTTTTACATGTGCAGGATTAACTACAATAGCAAGACATAAAACAAAATGAAGTCCCGGAGTCAAGGACGCGACTTCGTTGGGAGTTCGAGAGTTCGTCGGAAGTCAAGACTTTCATCGGAAGTTCTAGTGGAACCAACCGAGAAGTATCAGAGCTTACTAGAGAAGCTCATCAAAACTCGCCAAGAAGATCGTCGTGAAGTCCAAAGCTTGCCGGAAGTCTGTCAGAACATTGTTGAGAGATTGTCGGGAGTTCACCGGAAGATCGTCGGAAGCTCGCCGAAAGAAACCAAGATATAAGGACTTATTTAGCTTAGCAAATGTCTTAGGAATCATAGATAGCATATAATTGGATTTGGATTTGGGTCAACCCAATTAGGGGTCAGCTAGACCCATGTAAGGACTATGTTGGGCCTAATAAGTGGCCTAAATAGTGCCCCAAGAAGTCTCACCGTCATGGCACACTCTTCGAGACTATATCAGGCTGTGGTACCACCAAGGCGATTGTACTGCCCCTAGCAGAGTGCTTGGTGGTAGTACCGCTAGTCTGGGTGGTGGTACCACCCAGCACTACCCCCCAGACAGTGGTACCGCTAGACCTGGGCAGTGGTACCACCCAAGATAGTGTTAGTGTCGATTGACACTAGGCAGTGGTACCACCCATCGTAGGCGGTGGTACCACCCGTACTCGGGGAACTCGGGATGGAAAAGTTTTAGGCTCCAAGTTTGAATCAACTTGAAACCTATAAATACCCCTCTCATCCCTGGTTAAAGCATACAAGCACACAGAGATTAAAAGAGAGAAAACGCTACTTCGATTATAAGTATATTCCCTCCTCTAACTTAAACTAGAGGAGAGTGAGTGCTTGTAAGGGTTATCTTCTAAACCCAATAAAAGAAGAAGAGGGGTGTAAAAGGTGATTGGCCTTTGCCTATTGAAGGAAGACCTCTAGTGGACACCGATGACCTGGTCGGAGGAGGAAGCCGAAAGTGGATGTAGGTCACGTTGACCGAACACGTTGATCGAACCACTCTAAAACTGTCATGTTCTCTAGTTTGCATTTTATTCTTGCTATAACATTACTAAAACCTCTTTAAGTACCTCTAGGCCCAATATCGAGCTGGCCGTGAGTCATACCTATCAGAACTCCTTCTAACTCAGTGAATTATTATCTCTGTAATAATTCACTCGACTCATCGACTACGGACGTACTAGGCCACTACGCCGTAGTCCCCAGACGATACAGGGGAATCCAATCCATTGGACCTGTCTGTCCTCAGTTACCGTGTACCTATAGTCCCTCATCCATCTAATATCCCATAGACCGTATATCGAGCATGGTGCTGTCAGACCCATACGGTTTCTACTCGAGTCTTGCTCTAATCGGATTCTCCCAGAGAACTCTTTCTCTCTCAACCCGAATGACCCTGGCCAGGGATTTGTCTGAGTAAGAACACATGGGATATTCCTCTCATGACGCCGAGAGTGGATGATCCTCTATCGACACTCAATAACCCTCGTAAGGTCGACTACCACTCCCAATGACCAGCTGTACTAGATCTGGGACAGCCAAACCTATAAGTCTGGTATCAAAGAGTGGAGCGCTCATACAGGACATCCTTGGTGTCTCAAGTCTAAGGACCAGATACACCACTAGGACTATGGAATCGCTGTCTGACAATAAGGCATCATCAACCATCCAGCATTCCGTAAGCGGATCAATCAGTGAACTCATTCTCCAATGAGCACCTGTACTGTATCCCTAGTGTCCCTACACGAGCAACTATGAGACCAGCTGCATCCATCATATGGACAGGTATACAGCACACCAGTCTGTCCGGTTATCACGATGTCCCCCTCGAGTAACCTATGACCGGGATTATTTAGGATATATGTTTAAAGGTGAATCGATCTCATTATCGTGATCTCATCACGATCCGATTCCCATTGCACAAATCCAAGGAAATCACAATATATATATGCACATATACAATAGTTATAAAGTGATATACGCCAAAATATAATAAGCAAAAAGATTCTGTATCAAGTCACACGTGCCATCACTCACGTGATTGGCTTGCTGGGCACCTATGACTAGCAATCTCCCACTTGACCTAAAGCCAATCACATATGTGTCTGATCCCCATCAGATCCCTGTGACGTTCAAAGACAAAATGAGACAACGGCTTTGTCAATGGATCTGCAATGTTATCTTCGGATGGAACTCTTTCCACTGCTACATCTCCTCGGGTTACGATCTCTCTGATAAGTTGGAACCTCCTCAGAACACTTCTGATGAGACCCGGGTTCCCTTATTTGAGTAATCGCCCCATAGTTGTCGTAATATAAGGAAGTCAACTTCTCCCTATTCGGATCGACTCCCAAATCTGTGATGAACTTCTTCATCCAGACTCCCTCCTTTGCTGCATCTGATGCAGCAATGTACTCCGCCTTTGTGGTCGAGTCAGTAGTAGTATCTTGCTTGGAACTCTTCCAGCACACTGCTCCTCCATTCAAGGTGTACACATACCTTGAATTCGACTTGCTATCATCGACATCAGACTGAAAACTTGAGTCAGTGTAGCCTTCAACCTTAAGGCTATTACCTCCATATACTAGTCAAAGATCCTTAGTCCTTCTCAAGTACTTAAGGATACACTTTACTGCTTTCCAGTGCTCCAAGCCTGGATCCGCCTAATACCTGCTCGTGACACTCAGAGCATGCGCTATATCAGGCCTAGTACATAGCATGGCATACATGATAGACCCTATTGCTGAGGCATAAGGTATCATATTCATGTTCGCCCTTTCTTCTGGAGTCTTTGGGGCCATACTTGTAGAAAGCGATATCCCATGTCTCATCGGTATGAGACCTCTCTTGGAATTTTCCATGCCAAACCTTTTGACAATGGTTTCTATGTACCTGGACTGGGACAAGCCAAGCATCCTCTTGGATCTATCTCTATAGATTCTAATCCCCAAAATATAGGATGCTTCCCCTAAGTCCTTCATGGAGTAGTGTCTAGATAACCAAGCCTTTACTGTGGATAGCATTCCTACATCATTCCCAATGATGAGGATGTCATCCACATATAACACCAAAAAGGTGATAGCGCTCCCACTTATCTTTCTGTACACACAAGGCTCATCTTCGTTCTTAACGAAATCATAAGATTTGATTGCCTCATCAAATCTTATGTTCCAACTTCGGGAAGCTTACTTTAGTCCATAAATGGATCTAAGCAACCTACACACCTTATTTGGGCAGTTCTTGGACACGTATCCCTCAGGTTGCATCATATACACCTCATCCTCGAGGTTCCCATTGAGGAATGCAGTTTTCACATCCATCTGCCAGATCTCATAATCATAGTGTGCTGCAATAGCCAATAGAATTCTGATGGATTTTAGCATTGCTACGGGTGAGTAGGTTTCGTCATAGTCAACACCTTGCCTTTGACGATACCCCTTAGCCACTAGCCTTGCTTTATAGGTCTCTACCTTTCCATCTACTCCGATATTTTTCTTAAAAATCCACTTGCAACCGATGGGTACAATACCTTCGGGCGCATCAACTAGGTTCCAAACCTTATTGGAGTACATAGAATCCATCTCAGAATTCATGGCTTCTTGCCATTTCCCGGAGTCTATACTCATAATAGCCTCCTCGTAGGTCTGAGGATCAATATCCTCTATATCCTCTCCTCTAATATGTCCCACATATCTCTCAGGAGGATGGGATACTCTATCAGACCTGCGTAAAGTTGAAACTTGTGTATTAGGTACCTGAACAGACTCGGGCTGTAGAGTGGTGCTTGAGCTTGGTTCTCCATGTTGAATCTCGGATTTTGATGATGAAGTCAATTGTCATTTGTTATCTAATCTATGTGTTGAGATAAGTGTGCAGGATTAACTACGATGAGATTAAGACAAGCAGCAGGAGTTGCGCCGGAGTCAAGATCATGATCACGTTGGGAGTTCGAGAGTTCGACGGAAGTTCGGACGGTCGTCGGAGGTTCAGAGAGAACAGATCCGAGAAGTCCAGAAGCTTGCCAAGCGAAGCTCGTCGGAACTCGCCAAGTGGATCGTCGCAAAGTCCAGGAGTATACCGGATGTCCGCAGGAGGATCACCGAGGGTTATCGGTTGATCGACGGAAGTTGGCCGGAAACTCGCCGGAAGAAGCGATTGACGCATCGGAGCAAGCTGCAGGAGTTGTCTTAGAGATAATCGTAGTTAGCACGATGATTAAGCATGAAAATGGGAGGTGATCCCATTAGCTTAATCTTGGGGCAATTGGGCCCCTGAAAAGATTCAAAGTGGGTCGAATGGAGTGAACCATTCGGACCCTGATTGCACCAGGAGGTGCAACCGCCCCAGCCAGGAGGTGCAACCGCCTGGGCTGTGGGGCTGGGAGGTGCAACCGCCCCAGCCAGGAGGTGCAACCGCCAGGGGTGCACGGCTGGGAGGTGCAACCGCCCCAGCCAGGAGGTGCAACCGCCAGGGTTGCAAGGCTGGGAGGTGCAACCGCTCCAGCCAAGAGGTTGCACCGCCAGAGCTCAAGTTCCGAGCTCTGCCAGGCGATGCAACCACCAAGCTCAGTCTTCGAGCTTTGGCAGTGTGGTGCATCAGCCTGAGCTCAGTCTCGAGCTTTGCCAGGTGATGCATTCACCAAGCTCAGTCTTCGAGCTATGGCAGAATGGTGCATCAGCTTGAGCTCAGTTTGGAGCTCTGCCAAGTGATGCAACCACCGAGCTCAGATTTCGAGCTCTGCCAGGTGATGCAACCACCAAGCTCAGTCTTCGAGCTCTGCCAGGTGATGCAACCATTGAGCTCAGTCTTCGAGCTCTGGCAGAGAAGAAGCAATCGGCAGAGCTCAGTCTTCGAGCTCTGCCAGGCGGTGCCACCTCTCCAGTTGAGAGGTGCAACCGCCTGATCCCAGAAATTCTGGGATTAGATCGATTTGATCGTTTTGAGCTCGAATTTTGAATTGGGTTGGGGCCTATAAATACCCCACCCATTCAGCACTGAAAAGACACAGACCTATACCGAAATTGTGATCTTTTCTGTGATTCTAAAGAGCTCAAAAGTGTTGTAAATCCTTGAGTCTCCTCCTTCTGTTCTTCAAGTTTTCAACTGTAAAGTGAGGAGAGAAAGGTCTGTAAAGGTTGTCTCCTAAGCCTGTCAAAAGGAGAGAAACTGTAAGAGGGAAGTTTGGCCTTCGCCCATTGAAGGAAGGCAGCTAGTTGACGTCGGCAACCTCATCGGTGGAGGAAGCCAAAAGTGGAGTAGGTCAAGGCTGACCGAACCACTCTAAATCTCTGGTTTGCGTTTAATTTCGAGCACTCTATCATTACTGCAAACCTCCCTCATCACTACTGCTCTCTGCGCTTTCACGAACAAGTTCTAAGTGCTGTTCTTCCAAATCTGCATTCAGACGTAAACTTGTATTTTCGTACATTACAGTTTACGTTTACGTTTGATTCTGCAGAACTGTTTTCCGCGCTTTTACGAACGAGCTTCCTTGCAGTTTACGCTTACATTTTAATCCTATTAATAACTGCAATCTGTCCTCTACGATTTTACGAACGAGTTTCAACATTTAGACGTAAAACTGCATTCGGACGTAAATCGGCTTTCTTCGCTCAATCATCAGATTTCAGTTTACGTTTACGTCTTGATTTCAACTGCATACTGCCTTCTGCGAATATACAAACGAGTTTCAAAGTTTAGATGTAAATATGCGTTTAGACGTAAAACTGCGTTTAAACGTAAAACTGCGTTTAGACGTAAATCTGCGTTTAGACGTAAAACTACGTTCAGACGTAAAACTGCGTTTAAACGTAAAACTGCGTTTAGACGTAAATCTGCGTTTAGACGTAAAACTACGTTTAGACGTAAAACTGCGTTTAGACGCAAATCTGCGTTTAGACGTAAATCTGCATTTAGACGCAAAACTGCGCTTAGACGCAAAACTGCGCTTAGACGCAATCTGCGCTTAGACGCAAAACTGCGCTTAGACGCAATCTGCGCTTAGACGCAAACTGCACTTAGATACAAACTGAGAATTTGCTTTTGCATCATAATCGTTTTTGAACGAACGCAGCTTTTTGTTTTTAAATTATTATAAGATTTCCGCTGCACTAATTCACCCCCCCCCCTCTTAGTGCTCTTGATCCTAACAATTGGTATCAGAGTAAGGTTAACTCTCTAAAGGATTAAAACCCAAGAGAGATGGCATACGCCGGAAACCAAGAGGGGCATTCGATTACACGTCCACCCATGTTCAGTGGAACGGACTACACTTACTGGAAGACCCGAATGAGGATCTTTCTTATTTCTATGGATTTTGAACTATGGAACCTTGTTGAAAATGGATTTTCAAAATCTTCTCTTCCAATGATCGATTGGAACGATTTGGAAAAGAAGGCTTTCGCTCTTAATGCAAAGGCTATGAATGCCTTATTTTGCGCACTAGATAAAAACGAATTTAATCGTGTTTCAACTTGCGAAACTGCTTTTGATATTTGGCACACACTTGAAGTGACCCACGAGGGCACAAGTAGAGTGAAAGAGTCAAAAATCAATCTGTTGCTGCATTCTTTTGAACTTTTTCGAATGAAACCGAGTGAAACCATTGGCGACATGTTTACCCGTTTCACGGATGTCGTCAACGGTTTAAAAGGTCTCGGAAAGAGCTTTTCGGATTTTGAGCTTGTTAATAAGATACTAAGATCCCTTCCTAAGAGTTGGGATCCTAAAGTCACCGCCATTCAAGAGGCAAAAGATCTGCAAAATTTCCCTCTTGAAGAACTAATCGGGTCATTAATGACCTACGAAATGACCTGCAAAGCTCATGAAGAGCAAGAAGACATCCTTCCAAAGAACAGGAAGGATATGGCACTTAAAACTTCTGAATGCCACTTGAGAGAAAACTCAAGTGATGAGGATTGTGACGATGACTTGGCACTGTTGACAAGAAAGTTTAAAAAATTCTTCAAAAGAAACAAGTTTAAAAACGATATGAAAAATAAACTTGAACCTAAGAAGGACCAAGTGATCTGCTATGAATGTAAAAAGCCGGGACATTACAAAAGTGATTGTCCCCAAGTCAAGAAAAGAACAACAAAGAAGAAGGCGCTCCAAGCAACATGGGATGATTCAAGCGCATCCGAGGAAGAAGAATCCAACACCGAGCAAGTTGCTCATTACGCCTTTATGGCCATCGAAGGGGAGGTAACGGATTTATTAGATGCTGATTTATCTTTCGATGAATTATTAAATGCCTTCCATGATTTATTTGATGAATGCAAAGTTATAAATAGAAAATATAAGTTGCTAAAAAGGGTACATGATAATCTTACTTGTGAGTTTGATAAATTAAAAGTCAAACATCATGATAGTTTAAACTCATGTATCAAATGTCATGATTTAGAAACTATACAAAATGAAAACTTGCTGCTTAAGGACACCTTGAAGAAATTCGAGGTTGGTAGCAAGTCATTAAACATGATCCTTACAAACAAGGGTCATGCTCCCAAAAGAAGTGGGATTGGATTTGTGAGGAGTCCTCACCGAAATCCAACTACCTTTGTAAAAGGCCCCATCTTACACGTTCAACACCAAACAAAGTGCAATTTTTGTTGCAAATCTGGACACAAGACACATTGTTGTCCATTCAAGAAAATAAGTCCAAACAAATTAATTTGGGTTCCTAAAGGAACCATGATAAACTCTATGCAACATGATAGAAAATATAGATCTGTTTATGAGGCACCCAAAAGCAAATGGGTTCCTAAAGATCATCCGTTCCTATAAAAACATTAAAAGTCTAGGCCGGAGCAAGAAATAATATTCTGCTCCTTGACTCTCAATGGTCATAAAATCAAAAAGGAACTCGCAACGCTTAAGTAACAAGTAATACAATACAATTAGAAACATATGATATCCAAATTCACATACCCCTGATCTTCAAAACCTGTTCATCTACGAATCAATTCTTGTAGAAACTAAACATGTCATAAAAGGGACACCAAACAAACATTCGTATACACCTTAAAAGATCTATCTTACGAAGAGCTTCTTCCTTAAATGAAAATTCACACGAAATCATGTGACAAACATCAATTGCTCTGAAACTCTCCTCAAGGCAAAGGCTCCCTAAATCAAAACATCCTAAAATGCTCACCTGCTGCAGGCGGTGGCACCTCTCCAGCTGGCGGTTGCACCTCCAGCCTTCACGGGTTGCCAGAGGTTGCACCGCTCCAGCCAGAGGTGCAACCGCCAGCAGCTCTGCCCCCTTAAAATCACGCTAGGGCCGGCTAAGGAACCGACCCCAACTCACCCCCATTCCCTCCTCTACTCTTCCAAGACTCCTCCATTCCCACTTCACTCCTCTAAGCCTTCCAAATACCTCCCATTTCGGAGCAAAACATCAAGAATCCTTCCTTCTCTTGAAGATTTCACAAAGGTATTCTCTAAGAAGCTCTTAAATTCTGTTTTGTTCTTCATTTTCTTTAGCTCATCATCATCCCTTTAAAACAGCAGTAGTAATGGGATCTAGAAGATCCTCAAGGGACAAGGGAAAGAGGAGAGTAGTAGAAGAGTTTGATCTCACTCTTTTTGATTCCAAAAACCATGCTGAAAAATTTCTCTCCTTCGAACTAAGAAGCATCAATAAGGGAAAATATGTAGATCTGAATGAACTAAGAGATGTAGAGACTATACATTGGTTTGCAAACCTAAATCTACTTCCCATTTTGCAGATCAACGAACCCATTTATCCTAGACTAGTTCGATTGTTTTACAACAACATGCAAAAAGATGATGAAGAAAGGATATCAACCTATCTCTTAGGACAACACATTTCAATCACTGATAGATTCATTTGTGATATAATAGGTATCCCCATGAAAAGCATAGGACTTTACTTCAAAGGATCATGGGATGAAAACACTATTGGAACATCTTACGTTGACGCCTTAGGAACAATCCTTGCCAATCCTAACATAGAATCTATTTCTAAAAGTTGTGAACATCTAATGCCTTTTAACACTAAGATACTTCATCATATCATGACTAGTATAATTCTTCCTAAGCAATATCATCATGATGAAGTAAGTCAATTGGAATTAGGAATTATGTACCTAATTATGAAAGAACGTGACATTTGTCTTGGCTATCTGATCCAACAAAACATGTTGGAATTATCTACAAAAGATATGATGCTCCCATATGGTGGAATTATTACTAGAATAATGAAAGCTTACGACATTCAAATACCACTAGAAGAAGAAGTAATGAAATCAGATAGATACAGCATAATAAACAAAAATCTACTTCACCGACTGAGATGTCACTATAGAAGCGGAAACTGGGTAAGAATGCCTAGAAGAACTAATCCCCCTGAACCTGAACCTGAACCAGAGCCAGAAACCCCAGTCTTTATGAGTACCCACTCTCCTCCAATCTGTCCCTTTGAGGAAACACATCCGGTTGAGCAGACTCACACATCATCCATCGAAGATATCGGGATTCGGATGGACCGATTTGAGCAACGACAAGAACGGCTTGAACTTCAACAAGATCAAATCCTAACCGAGCTACAACAAATCCATCGACAATTTGACTCTTTATTTAGGCACTTTAATCTTCCACCTCATGAATAAGCTTGTATAAACATCTGATGTTTTTGATATGACATGTTGTAAACTCCTTATGTTATTCATGAAGGACTTTGTCTTTATGGTTACCTGATATGCTGTACATATGTTACCCTGATATGGTTATCTTTGTCTGTGTAAGCATATTTTGCAAACATCTCTTGTTGTTTATCTCGGTTTTTGCACTGAAACTAAAAAGGTTTAAAAACCTATGCCTTGAAAATATGAAGCAACATACCAATGTAAGTTGATAAGTCAGTAGTATGACATTGATATGGTAGCTATTGCTAATATGATTGCTATCATGCCATGTATCAAACAAAAATTTGCATCATACGAGCTGATATCTTACCATGTGATGCAATGCTACACTTGCTGAAATAAAAATCCTGCTATGCAATATGATATAATGCTGCACTTGAAATAATTGTGTTACTACAATTATTCGAATGCTATTACTACTACATGCCTTGACAACGCTTGATCAAATAACATGTTGCAAATTATGTGACAAATACTTGAGTTATTACTATTACATGCCTTGACAACGCTTGATCAAATAACATGTTGCAAATTATGTGACAAATATTCTTAACCAAATGCATGTAAAAAGTTCATTTTTCGGGTTGTATGCTAAAAATGGGATGTTCCCGTACACTCTTATGAAAACTCGTTGGAAAATGACTTTCCTCCGTCAAGCAAAAACAATAAAGTGATATATGTGTCATGACTTCCTTTATATGCTTGATCATGCTTTTTGTTGATGACAAAGGGGGAGAAAAATATGAATTGATAAACACTATGTCATAAGCTGAACTGCCATAATCAAATCTATGTCATAGTTACAAATACTTGAGTGATGCTATAAACAATGTTATGCCATCCTTGCATCACCAAGAGATATGTGAACATGTACTATAGTTTGCATCATATCTTGATTTGATATTGTGAAGATAATGCAAACTTGCTAGAAAATCTCAAATGTAAGCATCATGTAAGAAGTCCTTCGTTGCTTTATGTGATTACATGATGATTAGTTACAAACACCATCATACAAACTTGTTGATGTATGTCATGCCTTGACATAATTCTTGAAGAGATACATCATGATAGGCATCATGATGGGAGCATTGATAAGTTTAACTGATCTAACTTATCAATGCGTCACTTGAATTCAAAGGTCTTGAATTCAAGGTTGACTATGGCATATAGATAGGGGGAGTTAAGGATAACTCCTTTATCAATTGATTGTCATCATCAAAAAGGGGGAGATTGTTGAATCTCGGATTTTGATGATGAAGTCAATTGTCATTTGTTATCTAATCTATGTGTTGAGATAAGTGTGCAGGATTAACTACGATGAGATTAAGACAAGCAGCAGGAGTTGCGCCGGAGTCAAGATCATGATCACGTTGGGAGTTCGAGAGTTCGACGGAAGTTCGGACGGTCGTCGGAGGTTCAGAGAGAACAGATCCGAGAAGTCCAGAAGCTTGCCAAGCGAAGCTCGTCGGAACTCGCCAAGTGGATCGTCGCAAAGTCCAGGAGTATACCGGATGTCCGCAGGAGGATCACCGAGGGTTATCGGTTGATCGACGGAAGTTGGCCGGAAACTCGCCGGAAGAAGCGATTGACGCATCGGAGCAAGCTGCAGGAGTTGTCTTAGAGATAATCGTAGTTAGCACGATGATTAAGCATGAAAATGGGAGGTGATCCCATTAGCTTAATCTTGGGGCAATTGGGCCCCTGAAAAGATTCAAAGTGGGTCGAATGGAGTGAACCATTCGGACCCTGATTGCACCAGGAGGTGCAACCGCCCCAGCCAGGAGGTGCAACCGCCTGGGCTGTGGGGCTGGGAGGTGCAACCGCCCCAGCCAGGAGGTGCAACCGCCAGGGGTGCACGGCTGGGAGGTGCAACCGCCCCAGCCAGGAGGTGCAACCGCCAGGGGTGCACGGCTGGGAGGTGCAACCGCCCCAGCCAGGAGGTGCAACCGCCAGGGTTGCAAGGCTGGGAGGTGCAACCGCTCCAGCCAAGAGGTTGCACCGCCAGAGCTCAAGTTCCGAGCTCTGCTAGGCGATGCAACCACCAAGCTCAGTCTTCGAGCTTTGGCAGTGTGGTGCATCAGCCTGAGCTCAGTCTCGAGCTTTGCCAGGTGATGCATTCACCAAGCTCAGTCTTCGAGCTATGGCAGAATGGTGCATCAGCTTGAGCTCAGTTTGGAGCTCTGCCAAGTGATGCAACCACCGAGCTCAGATTTCGAGCTCTGCCAGGTGATGCAACCACCAAGCTCAGTCTTCGAGCTCTGCCAGGTGATGCAACCATTGAGCTCAGTCTTCGAGCTCTGGCAGAGAAGAAGCAATCGGCAGAGCTCAGTCTTCGAGCTCTGCCAGGCGGTGCCACCTCTCCAGTTGAGAGGTGCAACCGCCTGATCCCAGAAATTCTGGGATTAGATCGATTTGATCGTTTTGAGCTCGAATTTTGAATTGGGTTGGGGCCTATAAATACCTCACCCATTCAGCACTGAAAAGACACAGACCTATACCGAAATTGTGATCTTTTCTGTGATTCTAAAGAGCTCAAAAGTGTTGTAAATCCTTGAGTCTCCTCCTTCTGTTCTTCAAGTTTTCAACTGTAAAGTGAGGAGAGAAAGGTCTGTAAAGGTTGTCTCCTAAGCCTGTCAAAAGGAGAGAAACTGTAAGAGGGAAGTTTGGCCTTCGCCCATTGAAGGAAGGCAGCTAGTTGACGTCGGCAACCTCATCGGTGGAGGAAGCCAAAAGTGGAGTAGGTCAAGGCTGACCGAACCACTCTAAATCTCTGGTTTGCGTTTAATTTCGAGCACTCTATCATTACTGCAAACCTCCCTCATCACTACTGCTCTCTGCGCTTTCACGAACAAGTTCTAAGTGCTGTTCTTCCAAATCTGCATTCAGACGTAAACTTGTATTTTCGTACATTACAGTTTACGTTTACGTTTGATTCTGCAGAACTGTTTTCCGCGCTTTTACGAACGAGCTTCCTTGCAGTTTACGCTTACATTTTAATCCTATTAATAACTGCAATCTGTCCTCTACGATTTTACGAACGAGTTTCAACATTTAGACGTAAAACTGCATTCGGACGTAAATCGGCTTTCTTCGCTCAATCATCAGATTTCAGTTTACGTTTACGTCTTGATTTCAACTGCATACTGCCTTCTGCGAATATACAAACGAGTTTCAAAGTTTAGACGTAAATCTGCGTTTAGACGTAAAACTGCGTTTAAACGTAAAACTGCGTTTAGACGTAAATCTGCGTTTAGACGTAAAACTACGTTCAGACGTAAAACTGCGTTTAAACGTAAAACTGCGTTTAGACGTAAATCTGCGTTTAGACGTAAAACTACGTTTAGACGTAAAACTGCGTTTAGACGCAAATCTGCGTTTAGACGTAAATCTGCATTTAGACGCAAAACTGCGCTTAGACGCAAAACTGCGCTTAGACGCAATCTGCGCTTAGACGCAAAACTGCGCTTAGACGCAATCTGCGCTTAGACGCAAACTGCACTTAGATACAAACTGAGAATTTGCTTTTGCATCATAATCGTTTTTGAACGAACGCAGCTTTTTGTTTTTAAATTATTATAAGATTTCCGCTGCACTAATTCACCCCCCCCCCCTCTTAGTGCTCTTGATCCTAACACTCCAACCTCGCTCAATTCTATCATTCTCCCACTGTCTCCGTCAAGAATGTGTTCCTTCTCAAGGAACACTGCTCTCTTAGCTACAAAGACTTTTTGGTCCTCGAGATGATAGAAATAATACCCACAAGTTTCCTTGGGGTATCCCACAAATTTGCATCGCCCTATCCTTGATTCTAACTTATCGGAGTTGTGTCTTTTTGTTGAATCTCGGATTTTAATGATGAAGTCAATTGTCATTTGTTGTCTAATCTATGTGTTGAGATAAGTGTGCAGGATTAACTACGATGAAAGTTAGACAAGCAGCAGGAGTTGCGCCGGAGTCAAGTTCATGATCACGTTGGGAGTTCGAGAGTTCGACGGAAGTTCGGACGGTCATCGGAGGTTCTGCGAGAACAGATCCAAGAAGTCCAGAAGCTTGCCAAGCGAAGCTCGTCGGAACTCGCCAAGTGGATCGTCGTAAAGTCCAGGAGTTTGCCGGAAGTCCGCAGAAGAATCACCGAGGGTTCATCGGATGATCGACGGAAGTTCGCCGGAAACTCGCCGGAAGAAGCAATTGACGCATCGGAGCAAAGCTGCAGAAATTGTCTTAGATTTAATCGTAGTTAGCATGTTGATTAAGTTGGAAAATGGGAGGTGATCCCATTAGCTTAATCTTGGGGTAATTGGGCCCCTGAAAAGATTGAAATTGGGCCGAATGGAGCTAACCATTCGGACCCTGATTGCACTAGGAGGTGCAACCGCCTAGGCTAGGAGGTGGCACCGCCTGGGCTAAGCCTCCCAGCGAGACTGGGCGGTGCAACCTCCCCAGCCAGGAGGTGGCACCGCCTGAGCTCAGTCTTCGAGCTAGACTGGGCGGTGCAACCTCCCTGACAGAGAGGTGGCACCGCCTGAGCTCAGTCTTCGAGCAAGACTGGGCGGTGCAACTTCCCTGATAGAGAGGTGGCACCGCCTGAGCTCGGTCTTCGAGCTCTGCCAGGCAATGCAACCTCTCCAGTCAAGAGGTGCAACCGCCTGATCCCGAAATTTCGGGATTTGATCGTTTTGAGCTCCAAATTTGAATTGGGTTGGGGCCTATAAATACCCCACCCATTCAGCACTGAAGGGATATAGATCCACACCGAATTCTTGATCTTTTCAGTGATTCTAAGAGCTCAAATTTGTGTAAAGTCCAAAAGTTCTCCTCTTTTCTGTTCTTCAAGTCTTGAGTTGTAAAGAGAGGAGAGAAAGGATCTGTAAGGGTTGTCTCCTGAGCCCGTCAAAAGGAGAGAAACTGTAAAAGGGCAGTTGGCCTTCGCCTATTGAAGGAAGGCCCCTAGTTGACGTCGGTGACCTCGCCGGTGGAGGAAGCCAAAAGTGGAGTAGGTCAAGACTGACCGAACCACTCTAAATCTCTGGTTTGCGTTTATTTTGAGCACTTTATCATTACTGCAAACCTCCTACATAGCTACTGCTCTCTGCGCTTTTACGAACAAGTTTCTAAGTTCTAATCATTCCGAATCTGCATTCAGACGTCAAAAGGTGTTTTCGTACCATCTTTACATTGCAGCTTACATTTACGTCTTGAATCTGTTTATAACTGCGAACTGTCTTCTGCGCTTTTACGAACGAGTTTCTTTGCAGCTTACATTTACATTTTGATTCTATTTATAACTACAAACTGTCTTCTGCAATTTTACGAACGAGTTTCAACATTTAGACGTAAAACTGCATTTAGAAGTAAATCGGCTTTCCTCGCACAATCATCAGATTTCAGTTTACATTTACGTCTTGATTTCAACTGTATACTGCCTTCTGCGAGTATACAAACGAGTTTCAAAGTTCAGACGTAAATCTGCGTTTAAGACGTAAATCTGCATTTAGACGTAAATCTGCGTTTAGACGTAAATCTGCTTTTTGCAGATTACTTTTTGAGCTGTACAATAGCAGCACATTGTCTTTATACTTCTGCTTAAACTGCGCTTAGACGCAAACTGTGTTTAGACGCAATCTGCGCTTAGACGCAAACTGCGCTTAGACGCAATCTGAGTTTAGACGCAATCTGCATTTAGACGCAAACTGCGTTTAGACGCTAACTGTGTTTAAACGTAAACTACACTTAATCATAAGTAATCTTAGAATCGGCTTTTGCATCAAAATAGTTTTTATCGAACGAACGCAGCTTTCGTTTTTAATCGCTGAAAGATTTCCGCTGCAATAATTCACCCCCCCCCTCTTAGTGCTCTCGATCCTAACACTTTTAACATGGGCAGGACAGCCCCAAATCTTAACAACCTTAAGATCAGGCTTCTTCCCTTTCCATATCTCATATGGTGTAGACACTACCAACTTAGTTGGAACTCTGTTCAGAAGGTAAGCTACGGTTTCTAGGGCATATCCCCAGAATGAGATGGGTAGGTCAGCGAAACTCATCATGGATCGTACCATATCTAATAATGTATGATTTCTCCTTTTAGAGACACCATTGAGCTGAGGTGTATAAGGAGGTGTCCATTGGGATAATATCCCTTGGTCATTGAGAAACTGAGTAAACTTTGTACTTAAGTACTCACCTCCTCGATCTGATCGAAGAGTTTTGATACTCTTTCCAGTCTGGTTCTCCATCTCATTCTTATACTCTCTGAATTTCTCAAAGGCCTCGAACTTGTACTTCATTAAGTACACATATCCATACCTTGAGAAATCATCAGTAAATGTAATGAAGTAGGAGTAACCTCCAATGGCATGAGTTAACATGGGTCCACATACATCACTATGTATGAGTTCCAACAACTCAGTGGCTCTCTCTCCAGTTCCACTAAATGGAGAGTTGGTCAGTTTTCCACGAATGCAAGGCTCACAAGTTGCATATGACACATAGTCGAATGGATCTAGATATCCATCATTTAGCAACTTTTAAATCCTTCTTTCATGGATGTGACCTAGCCTACAATGCCACAGGTATGCACTGTTCAACTCATCTCATTTCCTTCTGGACACATTTACATTCATGATATGTGGAGTGGTGTCTAACATAAATAAACCATTATGCAATGTTCCTTTCGTGATGATCTTATCATCTAATAAAATCGAACAACCATTGTTCTCAAAAACAAATTTATATCCACTAACTGTTAATCATGAAATGGAGATAATGTTTTTGATAATAGAAGGAACAAATTAACATGCATCTAATGCAATAAAAGCTCCACTATGCAGATGTAGGGCGACCTCGCCAACAGCTAATACAGCAACTTTTGCTCCATTACCCATCTTGAGTCCATCTCGCCTCTCTCTAGTCTCTTAGGCCTTGTCAGAACCTGCAACAAATTGCATATATGATAAGCACTACCGGTATCTAATACCCATGTGTTATCATAAGAGTCTGACAAATGGAGACTGATCATGAATGTACTTGAAGCTTCATCAAGCTTTTGTTTCGCCCTTTCTGCAAGGTACTCTTTGCAATTTCACTTCCAGTGCCCATCTTTACCACAGTGGAAGCACTGACCTTTGTCCTTTGTTGGGTCTTTCTTAGCAACCTTTGCTTTACCTGGTTTGCCCTTGCCCTTTCCCTTCTTAAGAGACCTTTCTGCTTTCCTTTCCTTTCTGGTCTCACCAGTGTAGAGAACTGGCTTCTCTTTCTTAATAGTACTCTCTGCCTCCCTCAACATATTGAGGAGCTCTGGGAGAGTCACCTCAAGCTTGTTCATATTAAAATTCATTATGAACTGTGAAAAGGAATCTGGTAGGGACTGAAGCACAATGTCCACACACAAGTTATCCTCTAGGACCATTCCTAGACCTGTGAGTTTCTCTATCCACTCAATCATCTTTAGGACATGATTCTGAACCGGTATCCCCTCAGTCATCCTAGCGCGGAAGAGGCTCTTGGATATCTCATATCGCTGAGTCCTTCCCTGTTCCTCAAACAATTTACGGACATGTAGGAGAATGGATCTGGCATCCATCTTTTCATGTTGTCTCTGTAACTCAGGAGTCATAGAGGCCAACATATAGCACTGAGTAAGAGTGGAGTCATCAATGTACTTCACGTAGCGAGCGATCTCATCCTCGCTTGCCCCTTCTTCGGGCGTAGGCATCACTGTATCAAGGACGTACACAATTTTCTCCGTTGTGAGAACAATTCTCAAGTTACGGAGCCAATCCGTATAATTTGGACCAGTGAGGCGGTTGACATCAAGTATGCCACGTAAGGGATTTGAAAGCGACATTTTCTGAAAATAAAGATGTAGTAGAAATGAATAACATGCAGATTTTGCAAGAAATAAACTATCAAGATATGGACTTCTATCTTAATATGCTCCCACTATTTTACTAACGAGTCACGCGACACCCTCAGCACGTGAAACGGAAGTCTCCGACAGACTTCTAGTGGGGATCAGGATCCAATCAGCGTCTTAGTGTAACCTCGAGGGATTCGACCAATCACACTAAGCCTAAAAGGTAGGCAACTCTTGCCGGTCACAACTCCTTGTGATTCCCGTCCTGTTCAGCCTCCGAATCACCATGGCCTTGAGGGACTCGACCAACCATGATGCTCGGTTAAGTCAACACCTTCGTTACAAGATGAGTCTGATTTGATGATATACCCTCGAGGGACTCGACCAAGTATACCATGCCCTCAAGTCACCGGTGACATCTCTATGTCGTAAGCAAGATAGCGAATCACGATATAGGTGAGTCTCGAGGGACTCGACCAACTCAACCTACACCGGGAATCGGTTCCTACTCATAACGATGGAAGGCCACGTGGGTCAATCTAATTGCCTCACGTTTACCGACTTAATATTATCGAGAGATGTTTCTAAGATTTGGTCTCCTAATATGACATGTCATACATATACATATTTAATATATATCTACATCGCATGCAAATATATATACTTATCTAGTATGTGTATAATCAATTACACCAGATGATCATGAACCACAACCTAATGTGATTAGGCCCGAGCCAGTAGGCCTAATCACTCACATTAAGATCTATGTGTGCAACGGTGCATCTCCATGCATTATGATCGTCCATCTCGTCCTCGTTGGTTCCGTCGACATCTTGATGCATCTTCATACATCGTGATCATCCGTCTCGTGGGTCCCGCTATCGCATCCATGCTCCCGCTACGCCTCCTCATGTGATTACAACTTAATCATAGGCACGTAGGCCCGACAATAAACGAGAAATATAATGGAGGCTTGCAGACCTCAATAATAATAATCACAAGTACACACATCACACGGTCCATGATCATCCGTCCACACATCATACATCACATGTATAAATAATCATCATCATCATGTAGGACTACTAGATAATAATAAAAATAATAATCAATTAAATATTTTAATTAATTAATATTTTCTGAAATAAGGGACATGTAGGGAATTTCTCAATTCCTAAGGGTATTTTCATAATTTGAACAAAAGATAGAAATTGGAATTTCTCAAATTCACAGGGGCAAAACTATCCTTTTGCCCAAAACCCTAATTCCCTCTATTGTTGCCACCGCCGCCACCCTGCCGGCGGCGCCTGTGCGGCGGGGCGAGGGCACTGCCCTCGCCTGCAGGCGGCACGCTTGCTGGCGGCGACGCCGCTGCGGGTGGGCGCCCCCTTCGGGCGTTGCTGCCTCCGCAGGCAGTGCTGTCCCGCCAGGCGGCCGCCCCTGTGGGGGGGGGGTTTCGCCCGCGGGAGCAGCGGCGGTAGGCGGCGCCTCTACCCGTGGGCTGCCAGCCCCGCTGGCAGCAAGCCTGCTGCAAGCAGACCGTCGGCCGGCTGCTACAAGCACAGCGCTTGCGCATGCGCCGGCGCTGTGCTGCCTGGCTGCGGCTGCCGCTACAGGTGGTTGCAGGCATGCAGATCGAGGGCAGCAACTATTGCTGCCCTTCCACGCTTTTGCGTCAACGATTTTGACGTCAATATTCTTCCTAAACACAATACACGCAGTTCAAAACCAATCATTCGCACGAACAACCTGGCTCTGATACCACTGTTGGGAAATCATGGGGGCGACATCACATGCGCAGCGGAAGAACAAGAAAACAAAATCCCCGATTCCCAAAGAGATGTTCGTCGTCGTGCGAAGATTGGTACGCAAAAATCCGCGAAACATGAAACTGCGTATATTGTAGATTGTGTTGCCTAGGGAGATCGTATATCCCTGTTTCCTTGCAGATGCTTAGGAGAGGGTGAAGGAGGTCAAGCGTCCTCCTCTCTAGCGGTGATCCACACACTCCTCAAGATTCCAGGCCTGCTATGAGGTGGAGAGGAAGAGGAGAATATGAAGCTATGAGGTGGAGAGGAAGAGGAGAATAGGAAAGGCAAGCAAAGGCTCTATCCTATGAGGCTCTGAATCCCTCCTATTTATAGAGGTCCCCTGTCAAACCCTAATGGGTCCTTCCCTAGTGGGTATTGGATCTGCATCTAATAAGAAAAGGGCTCCGTCAGATATCTCATATCGGAACCTCTACTCGTCGCAATACCTACCATATGTGTGTGACCCTCTAGGCCAAATATCGAGCTGGCTATGAGTCATACATGTCAGAACTCCTTCTAACTCAGTGAATTATTATCTCTGTAATAATTCACTCGACTCATCGACTACGGACGTACTAGGCCACTACGCCGTAGTCCCCAGACGATACAGGGGAATCCAATCCATTGGACCTGTTTGTCCTCAATTACCATGTACCTATAGTCCCTCATCTATCTAATATCCCAGAGACCGTATATCGAGCATGGTGCTGTTAGACCCATACGGTTTCTTCTCGAGTCTTGCTCTAATCGGATTCTCCCGGAGAACTCTTTCTCTCTCAACCCGAATGACCCTGGCCAGGGATTTGTCTGAGCAAGAACACATGGGATATTCCTCTCATGACGCCGAGAGTGGATGATCCTCTATTGACACTCAATAGCCCTCGTAAGGTCGACTACCACTCCCAATGACCAGTTGTACTAGATCTGGGACAACCAAACCTATAAGTCTGGTATCAAAGAGTGAAGCACTCATACAGGACATCATTGGTGTCTCGAGTCTAAGGACCAGATACACCACTAGGATTACGGAATCGCTGTTTGACAATAAGGCATCATCAACCATCCAGCATTCCGTAAGCGGATCAATCAGTGAACTCATTCTCCAATGAGCACCTGTACTGTATCCCTAGTGTCCCTACACGAGCAGCTATGAGACCAGCTGCATCCATCATATGGACGGGTATATAGCACACCAGTCTGTCCGGTTATCATAATGTCCCCCTCGAGTAACCTATGACCGGGATTATTTAGGATATGTGTTTAAAGGTGAATCGATCTCATTATCGTGATCTTATCACGATCCGATTCCCATTGCACAAATCCAAGGAAATCACAATATATATATATGCACATATGCAATAGTTATAAAGTAATATACGCCAAAATATAATAAGCAAAAAGATTCTGTATCAAGTCACACGTGCCATCACTCACGTGATTGGCTTGCTGGGCACCTATGACTAGCACATTCACCATAGGACATAAAAGCACTAACTTCCTTCTTTAGTATACTAATTTCAGAATGTTGTAGTGGAGCTAAAATAATCTTCTTTTCATTCATCTTAAAAGAATAAATATATTTATAGCCGTCATACAACACTCTTCTATCATAATGTCAAGGTCTTCCCAACAGCAAATAACAAGCATCCATAGAAGTAACATCATACCATACTTTATCTTTATAATACTTGCCAATAGAAAACAAAACTAAACATATTTTGGTTACCTTAATGTTATTTTCTTGTAGCCAACATAATTTGTAAGGATGTGGATAAGGGATTGTGTCCAACATTAGCTTCTACACCATCTCAAAGATATCAGATTCTCAAAGCTATCACTATCAATGATCACCATGCACACCTTGCCATAAGAAGCGCATTTAGTGTAAAACATATTCTTTCTCACCCAACTTTCATCCTCGGCCACATAGGACACTTGTAAGCTATGTTATAATATAATAGACAAACTATGATCAGAATAAGTAATCTTATCCTCATCATCATTGTATTTTGGTTCATCATCAGCTTCATCTTCTCCTCCATCACTATGATCTTGTCTAAAGTAACAATCATTCTATTTGGACAATCTGAAGCAATATGTCCAAAACCATAACATTTGAAGCATTTTTGGCTACTTGAGGTAGAAGAATTAGATTTTCATTTACTGCCAATAGATCCTTCACCTTTGTCTTGCACCTTTAATACCACCTTGCTCTCGATAGTAGGCTAGGAACATCCTCGTTTTGTATAGCCTTATTTTGACCTGTACCGAGAACTTTTTTCAAACTTCTATTGCTTTTCAACTTTTAAAGCTAACTTGCTCCAATTATTTAAAGATCAATATGGCTATAGTTGAACCACTTTAGCAATATCATATTTCAGACCTCCTAAGTATCCGGTAATGGTTTGCTTTTCTGGTTCCACAAGCTCTCTTTTTAACATAAGATTATCGAATTATCCTGTGAACTCCTCCATTCTAAGATCTTTTTGCTTGAAATCATGGATTTTGAGAAAGACCTATTACCTAGAGTTTTTATATAAGTATTTTCTCTTCAGCTCCCTTTTCATTTTCTCCAATGTCACGATCTGACTCTTCTCCCCATGTTCTCTTTACCTTTTTAGATTTTCTCACCAAAAATATACATTCTGCCTAAGTTTGAGTGCCACAAGTTTTACCTTCTTTTATTCTGGTAGTTTATGAAAATCAAAAAATCTTTCTATTATAATAAACCAATCGATAAAGTCATCAACATTGATTTGACATTCAAACTCCATAATATCCAATCTTGGGTTGTATTTATTCTACTACTCATCTTAGACTCCATGCCTTGCCCGAAATCATCTGGACTCCCTTGGATGATGAGGTGTATCATCATTAGAAGTAAACTCTTGGACATCATTTTCATACTGGTTCTTTCTACTTCGATGTTCTTCAATTATTTCAATTTTTTCTTCTATACTAATTAGCAATCTTCATGACTGCAGCCTCAATGACTCAACATCATCTTCATGGCAGCTATGTTTACCAACTATATTTTTTTCATTCTGTCTTGCTATGATCTCTAACATTTAGCTATGATACCAAACTAATACTAGGGGGGGATAATACAGAATGAATTTCGAAAAAAAGACGATAGTAGATAATAGAAAAGGAATG